>NW_017676026.1:0-53712 GCF_001879085.1 Nicotiana attenuata | reverse complement strand
GGACACCATGGAAGCGTCAATTTCTAAGTAAGGGGGAGGGGGGGGGTTTAGGGCATACATACCTCAATAGAGATTTCCTTAAATCCTTACAATAAATTCCGGAATTTCGTAGCAACTTCGATCTATTTTATGAAAATTGCAAATTGAACCAAGAATTAGAGACATGATTAAGGTTCTAGCTTATTTGAGCATATTAATAAGCACTAAGTGTGCATTGTGATTTTAGGACCCCCTGTTGTGAAGGATTTTCATCATTTTGCACCCAATTGCTATCTTTTTAGTTCACAACCTCCCCATACCCTATTACCCTTTATGCATGCAATAAAATCCATTTTTATACCCATGAACTCACAAGCTAATAACTCATTCTAGTGTGAATTTCGAAACCAAAGGTTAGGGCTCAAGTTCTTACCTCTTGGGGTGAAGGCCTAGCAGCTGTACTTGAAATTCTTCAAGGGTTTAGGTAAGGATTGGGTGGGGACTTGATGAAGATCTCTCTCTCTCTCTAGAACTTCCCCTCTCACTCTATTTGCAGTAAAATAACATAAAAGGGGTCTAATGGGGTGTTTTTAATGGGATGGGGTCGGGTTTTAAAAGTTAGAAATAGGAGCCCTGACACAGTCTGCGATCGCATATGCGATAGCATAATGGACATGCGGCCCGCAAAAGGGACCGCAAAAATGGCTTCAAACCTGAACAAACTGCCCGGGTATGCGACAAGAATGCGGTCCGCATACCTGTTCTGCGGTGGCATAATGCACCGCAGAACTGCCCCTTGCAAAATTTCAAGGGGATTATGCGACCCGCATATTGATTATGCGATCGCATAATAGGCCGCATAGTTGAACTTAAAATTAACCATCAAACTGTCTGACTCTGCGGCGACTATGCGGTCCGCACAGCTGTTATGCGACTGCATAATGGACCGCATAAACGCACTTTTCTGGAAAATATTATTCCTTAAGTTTTTAATGCATAGATCAGTCCAAAAGGTTCGAACCGCCGCGAGCTACGAGCTTTCAGGTTTTGAGTAGAAATCTTCACGGGGCCTTACAAGTTTGGAGAAACATATTAGGAGTGAAAAATATGTTGAAAACCTTTTGAGGGAAAGAAAGGTTTAGCAAACAACAACATAGTCACAAAAAAATCACATTGCCCAGTTTCAACTTCACTTTGTCAATCAGTTCTGGATGTACAAACAGTTACACAAAAGGGAGCAGGGGTTGGGAACACAAGACACGTGAAACATGAGCACATAAGAAGAAGGGCGAAGCAGTCATGTTAGTTAATAGAGACACAAAGTAGACAGGAATATTGTTTTAAGATCTAAATTACAATCATACTTAGTGATAAGCATGCTATTTATGAACACACAAGACTTATGAACTGTAATAAACATGTTGACTAAACACACTGAGACATAAGTCTGGATACAGAGGCAATCATGCTGAAGAATACAGGAAGAACCACAAAGATTCAATCACACAAAGTAGCCATACTAGTTGGGGTTACACGACAGGGAAGACACAAAAGTAAACACGCTATTTAAGACCATATTGAATACTTAAGCAAATAGACATGCTGATTAAAACACTGAACAAGAGAGGGTGAAACTTAAGCATACTGATCATACCAACAAACGGGGAAGAATAATTAAGTGCCTAAGCAATTAAACTAGTGCAGAAAGAGATGTGGATTCAACAAGGAGCACATAGATTTGAATTTTGGAATGACATTGAAATAGGAACATACCAGTTAAGGAAGAAAAAGCAGAAAGTAGAGTGAGCAAGATTCCACATTCTAGCCTTGGCTTTTAGCTGGCTAGACAAGCAATGAGCACGAGTAGCAGAAAGATAGATGAGAGAAAGTTTTTGTGTGTGTGTTTTTTGAACTGTTGTTCGTGTGAAGAATTAGAATGAGAGTGTATATATAGGAGTCGAACAGTGTAAGTAAATAAGGCAAGTCAGGTAAATATTATAAATAAGGTAAGGGAAGCAATCAAATAATCAAACAAACTTGATAGGGGCAGAAAATTGGGGAATTAGACCCATAAATAACTCTGATTGAATTTTAAATAAGCCAAGAAGTAGGTTTATAAGCCAATTAGGGTTAGAACCCATAAATCAAGCAATCAATCACACGAATAAGGCAATTAGAGGTAATTAGAGACCAATCAAGGGTCAATCATCCCATAAATAGGCAAGAGACGCCAATTAGGAACCTCTGAATTAAGGAAAGCAAGTAGAAATCAGTAAATTATTTTAGCAAACAATGAAACCCTAAATAATTTAGCTAATCAATCAATTATTCAAACAATAACGGACAAAATGTTGAAAATCAAACAATGAACAGTCGAGCACTCAAGCCTGGAACATAGTCACTATAGAAAGATTAAACAAACATGAGAAATTTCAGAAAACCCTTTGCAAAAATAGACGAAGCAGAAACCCTAATTTTGAAAAATACTTAGAGTTGATTAATAGTAGTGTCACGCCTCCTTTTTTCCGAGGGGATAGGGAGTTTTTCCAATTTAAGTGATATTATTCGAAATGAGATTATTTATTTATTCAGAGTCGCCACTTGAGATAATTTATGGTGTCACAAGTCACCAGTTTATTTTAAAATTCCAAATCGAGGAAATTTGACTCCATTTTTGGTCTGCAAACACAGAAGACCGGGTAAGGAATTCTGTTAATTCAAGAGAAGGTGTCAGGCATTCCCGGGTTCTGTGATTTTAGCACGGTCACTCAACTATTATTAATTGGCCCAATTATCTGATTAATTACATGTTTTAAATCTATTGTGCATTTAGAACTTTCAACTGCTTTTAATTATTTATGGAGTTATTTTTGGAACAAGTCACGATTGTCGTACACTTGTCGTTTTGGTACATGTTGCAAACCGCGCTACATGAAATGCACCCGCTTTACGACATGTTTATTTTATTATTGTTCGAAGTTGTGGTCGGGTCACATGAAATGCACCTCCGAGTTTGGATTAGGTATCACGACCATGCCACGAGAACCGTACCCATAGACGTGATGATTTATTAATCGCGCCTAAAGCAAAGCTACGAATGTTCATGGTTTCATTTTTCTAAGATTCGATACTACATGAGATACTTATTTGAATTAGATGTGGCAACTTTATTTATTAAATGCCAAACAGGCCCAGATTTTGGAGTTTGGGACCTGACAAAGGTTGAGTCCAAATGCACCGTAACCCATGACATATATTGTCTATTATTCAAACAGCTAAATTAATTCTAAAAGAACTTGGGCCTGACTTAATTCAGATGAATCTGGCCCAAATAAATTATTAAGCATTCAATCAATTTAAAGATATTTAAAACAGAAAAATAAAAAGGATTTTTTGAATCTGGCCTAAATAAATTAATAATGAGTCCTAGTGGACTCTAGCCAACACATATTTAAAGGAATTTGAAATTAATATTTGTAATGACAATATGCAAAATTTTACCTATATTTTTGTTTATCTTTTAAAACAGAAAAATAAAAAGGGTATTTTGAATAGATCGAAATCTGTTAAATTTTGGACAATCTTACTACTTATTTGCCTAATTCTTTATTTTTGAAATGCTGGTTTTTAAGCTTATTTGTATTTCAAAAATCTTTAAGTGTTCGATCAACTCATTTTGTTTTAGTAAAAATCAAAACATAAATTCATAAACCCAATTGGTTTTGGGCCTGAAAATGTATTATGGTTATCACTTAGTCACTTTGTAAAATTATGATTTTTTTATGACTTTAAGCTAATAATAATCCACCATTATTTAATTATTAAAAATAGTGTGGTAAATTGCTAATCTATTAAGCTGGTTTAACACACAAGGAAATGCAGTAAAAATTATTACATTTTTTGCTAACTGAATAACCAAACTGCCTATTGCTATTCTAACAGAATTTCTGGAAAATGACTTATGTGATACTATTACATATGAACATATAAATTTTATAAACGTATGAAGATTTAAGCAGATTCTGTAATTTTTAGAACACGTTTAAACTAATACATTTGCCAAAAAACATTGTAAATAAATTTGCAACATAACAAAAAAAACTTAAAACTAACATGGTTCATGCAGTATATGTAACAACCCGGCCAGTCGTTTTTAGAAATTACGCCCCGATCCCCCATTAACTGCTTTCCCCGTGTTTGTGCCTGCAATTGTGAGTTGCCGGGAGAAATTATTTGGAATTTCGGAGAGTTTTGGGACACTTAGTCCCTGAATGAGAGCTTAAGTTTTGGAAATTAGACCGTAGTCGTAACAATGTGAAGACGGCCTCGGAATGGTATTCCGATGGTTCCGTTAGCTCCGTTGGGTGATTTTGGGTTTAGGAGCGTGTTCGGATTGTGTTTTGGAGGTCCGTAGCTCATTTAGGCTTGAAATGCCGAAGGTTGAATTTTTGAAGTTTTCGGTTCGATAGTGAGATTTTGATCCGAGAGTCGGAATGGAATTCCAGAAGTTGGAGTAGATCCGTAGTGTTGGATGTGACGTGTGTGCAAAATTTTAGGTCATTCAGACGAGGTTTGATAGACTTTTTGATCGAAAGCGTATTTTGAGAGTTTTTGAAGTTCTTAGGCTTGAATCCGATGCTAAATTGGTGTTTTGATGTTGTTTTTGAGTGTTTCGAAGATTGGAACAAGTTTGAATGATGTCTTAGGATTGGTTGGCATGTTTGGTTGAGGTCCCAGGGGCCTCAGGTGTGTTTCGGATGCTCAACGGGTCATTTTTGGAACTTAGAAATTGCAGAAAAATGTTGCAGCAGTCAGTTCTGGTTTCCTTCTTCGCGTTCGCGAAGAGGAGCTGGGGCTGGTGAGGAATCAATGCTTCGCGTTCGAGTAGTGTCTCCCGCGTTCGCGTAGGAGGAGGAAGTCTTGCATCGCGTTCGCGATGAAGGAATTTGGACCCAAGCGAAGTTTTACTTCGCGAACAAGAGGGTCCTTCCGCGTTCGCGAAGAAGGGATATCTGGGCAGTATTTAAATAGTCCATCCGCGACCTTTCTTCATTTTTCCACCATTTTTGAACGGGATTGAAGCTTTTGAGGGTGATTTTTGAGGAAACCAAAGGGGAATCACTTGGAGGTAATATTTTTGACTTCATAACTCGTTTATATGTGATTAAAGACCTAATTAGTGGTGGAAAATTTGGTGTGAAATACCTGCTTTACCTCGGTGTGAAATTTGATTGAATTGAGTATTCTTCTTGTTGCTGGTCTGTATTTACTTTGGGATTACGAGACGGTATCCCGGGAGATCCCCCTGTATGTTTACTTTGGGACTACGGATTTGTATTCCGAGAGATCCCCCTGCATTTTTGCATTGGAACTACGGGATTGCACCCGATAGATTCCCCCAGTATTGAGTATTTATATTTGGGACTACGGATGTGGTATTCCGGTAGATCCCTGCACATTTATGAGTTGGACTACGGGATTGCACCCGGGAGATCCACTGGATATTTATATTTGGGGACTACAGGACGGTATCCTAGGAGATCCCCCGGTTGTTATCTCTGCGTTGAGCTGTATTTATTATTCCGTGATTACTTTGTTTCTGTTAAAGTTGTTGTTGTTCTTCCATCCTTTGTTACTTTTTACTGTTGCACTCAAGTACACTGTCTTATTCTACATTGTTATTATATCTTGTATTTCCTTTAACCTCAGTAGGGCCCTGACCTTCCTCGTCACTACCCGACCGAGGTTAGGCTTGGAACTTACTAAGTACCGATGTGGTGTACTCATGCCCTTCCTGCGCATGTTTTTCATGTGCAGATCCAAGTTCTTCGACTCAGTCCTACCATCCTTGAGGCGGAGTGATCCATCAGAGACTTCGAGGTATGTCTGCCGCGTCCGCAGACCGAGGCGTCCCTTTCCATTCTGGCTCATAGTATTAGGCCTTCTGTATTTACTTTTGTTTAGACACTCTGGAGTTAGAACACTGTAGTTATTCCATAGCTTGTGATTTCATGAGATTTCGGGTTTTGGGAAAATGTAGTTCGTTGTAAGAGTTTGATTTGTATTATTTCCGCAGTTTGGATAGTTTATTTCTGTTATTTCTTTTTCCGCGAATTGTTTGGCTTACCTAGTCGTAGAGACTAGGTGCCATCACAACAGTTAACGGAGGGCGAACTTGGGTCGTGACAAGTTAGTATCAGAGCTCTAGGTTCATAGGAGTCATGAATCACAAGCCTGTTTATTAGAGTCTCGTGGATCGGTACGGAGACGTCTGTACTTATCTACGAGAGGCTATGTAACTGTTAAGAAAGTTTCACTTCGTTTGATTTCCTTGTCGTGCGAGATTTTGATATTACAATTCTAAACTTCTGTCTTCTATTCTCTCACAGATGGTGAGGACACGTGCTACTCGAGATGATTAGGCACCCGCGCCCCCTACTGGAGTCGTCAGAGGCTGGGGCCGGGGTAGAGGCCGAGGACGCGCTCGTGGTGCAGCCAGAGCAACCGCGCGAGCGGCCACCGAGGTGCCACCAGCAGTACCAGCCGGAGTCCAGATACCTGATACGTCTGCTACTACTACTCCAGCACTCCAAGAGACTTTGGTGTAGTTTATGACTATGTACACCACTCTAGCTCAGGCAGGGTTGCTTCCCCTTGTTGCAGCTACATCCGAGGTCGGGGGAGGAGCATAGACTCCCGCCGCCCGCACTCCTTAGTAGCGAGTGCATGTTGATCAGGTCCCAGAGGTTATTCCTGTACAGCCACTAGCCCCAGCCCAGCCCGAGGAGAGGGCGGTAGTTTCAAAGGAGGAGCAGTAGAGGCTTGAGAAGTTCAAGAAGTATCAGCCTCCGACATTTAGCGGGCTAGACTTAGATGAAGCCCTTGGATTTCTTGAGGAGTGCTACCGTATCCTCCATACTATGGGCATATCGGGATCGAGCGGGGTTTCCTTCACTACCTTCCAGCTTCAAGGAGCCGCCTATCAGTGGTGGCATGCTTATGAGTTAGACAGTCCGGATGAGGTAGCTTCCCTGACTTAAGCTCAGTTTTCAGATATGTTCACGAGAGAGTATGTTCCCAAGAGTCTCAGGGACACTTGGCGTGCAGAGTTTGAGCACTTGCGCCAGGGTACTATGACTGTCTCAGAGTATGCTGTCCGTTACACCGACTTGGCTAGACATGCACCAGCTTTGGTTTCTACGGTTCGCGAGAAGGTTCGCCGGTTTATTGAGGGGCTTATTCCCAGCATCAGATCTAGCATGGCTCGTGAGTAGGAGATGGATATTTCTTATCAGCAGGTGGTGAGCATTGCTAGGAAGATTGAGGGTATGCATGCTAGGGATAGAAAGGAGAGGGAGGCCAAGAGGTCTCGAGAGTCGGGCCATTATTCTGGTGCCCGTGCCCCAGCTGCAGGTCGTCATGGTAGGGGTTATATGAGTCGCCCTGTTCATTCAGCTCTTCCACGAGCCAGTGGTATTCCAGCTCCACCTAGGCCTCAAGAGCCTTATTATGCACCTCCAGTATCTAGTGCGCCTCCTGCGCAAGGTGCTTCCAGTGGTCAGTCCAGCAGACCTGGCCCGAGCCAATCACAGCCGCCACGTCCTCCTAGAGCTTGTTTTGAGTGTGGTGACACACGCCATATAGTGAGGGATTTCCCCAGACTTAGGAGGGGTGCACCTCCACTGACTTCTCAGCCACAGCATGTCCCGCAGAGTTCTCAAGCTATGATCCCAGCACCAGTTGCTACCCCACTTCTCCAGCCAGCTAGAGGTGGAGGTCGGGGAGGCAGAGGTCACCCTCGAGGGGGAGGCCAGTCCAGATATTATACCCTTCCTGCCCGTATTGAGGTTGTCGCCTCCGATTCTGTCATCACAGGTACTATTTTGGTCTGTCACAGAGATGCATCGGTTCTATTCGATCCAAGCTCCACTTATCCTTATGTGTCTTCTTATTTTGCTCCGCATTTGGGTGTATCTCGGGATTCTTTGAGTTCCCCTGTTTATATTTCTACTCCTGTGGGAGATTCTCTTGTTGTGGATTGCGTTTATCGGTCGTGTTTGATTGCTCTTAGTGGTTTTGAGACCAGAGCCGATTTGTTATTGCTCAGCATGGTAGACTTTGATGTTATTCTGGGCATGTACTGGTTGTCGCCCCATTATGCTATTCTTGATTGTCACGCCAAAACCGTGACGCTGGCTATGCCCGCTGTACCGCGTGTTGAGTGGACGGGTACCTTAGATCATACATCCTGTAGAGTTATTTCATTCCTTAAGGCTCAGCGTATGGTTGAGAAGGCGTGTGACGTGTATCTAGCTTATGTGAGAGATGTCAGTATTGATACCCCTACAGTTGATTCAGTCCAGTAGTGCGGGATTTCTCTGATGTGTTTCCAGCTGACCTTCTGGGCATGCCGCCCGATAGAGATATTGATTTTGGCATTGATCTGTTGCCGGGCACTCAGCCCATTTCTATTCCTCCGTACCGTATGGCTCCTCCTGAGTTAAAGGATTTGAAGGAGCAGTTGCAAGAATTACTTGATAAGGGTTTCATTCGGCCTAGTGTATCACCTTGGGGTGCTCCTGTCTTATTTGTGAAGAAGAAGGATGGTTCCATGCATATGTGTATTGATTATCGCCAGTTGAACAAGGTTACAGTGAAGAACCGCTATCCTTTGCCTCGTATTGATGACCTGTTTGATCAGCTACAAGGTGCTCGTGTGTTTTCTAAGATTGACTTGCGTTCAGGCTATCATTAATTGAAGATTCGGGAGCCAGATATCCCAAAGACTGCCTTCAGGACTCGGCATGGTCATTACGAGACTGACTGATGCCCCAGCAGCCTTCATGCATCTGATGCACAGTGTTTTCTCGCTATATCTCGACTCATTCGTGACTGTCTTTATTGATGACATTCTGGTATATTCCCAGAGTCGGGAAGATCATGAGCAGCACTTGAGGACAGTGCTCCAGAACTTGAGAGAAAAGAAACTATATGCTAAGTTATCGAAATGTGAGTTTTGGTTGGATTCCGTAGCGTTCTTGGGTCACGTGGTCTTCAGTGAGGGTATTCAGGTGGATCCGAAGAAAGTGGAGGCAGTGCAGAGTTGGCCCAGACCATCCTCAGCTACAGAGATCCGCAGATTTCTTGGCTTGGCAGGTTATTACCGTCGATTTGTTCAGGGGTTTTCATCTATTGCAGCACCTATGACCAGACTGACCCAGAAGGGTGCTCCGTTCCAGTGGACGGAAAAGTGCGAGGAGAGCTTTCAGAAGCTCAAGACAACTTTGACTACAGCCCCAGTTTTGATATTGCCTACAGGTTCGGGGTCTTATACTGTCTATTGTATGCCTCGAGGGTTGGCCTTGGAGCGGTATTGATGTAGGAGGTAGGGTGATTGCCTATGCGTCCAGACAGTTGAAGATACATGAGAAGAATTATCCTGTCCATGATCTTGAATTAGCTGCTATTGTTCACGCCTTGAAGATCTGGCGTCGTTATTTGTACGGTGTTCCTTGTGAGATTTATACTGATCACCGGAGTTTTGCAGCATCTGTTCAAACAGAAGGACCTTAACTTGCGCCAGAGGAGGTGGTTAGAGTTGCTGAAGGACTATGATATCACTATTTTGTATCACCCGGGCAAGGTCAATGTGGTGGCCGATGCTTTGAGCCGTCGGGCAGAGCGTTTGGGGATTTTGGCTTATTTACCAGCAGCAGAGAGGCCCATGGCGAAGGATGTTCAGGCCTTAGCCAGCCAGTTTGTGAGGTTGGACCTTTCGGAGCCCACTCGGGTTCTAGCTTACGTGGTCTCTCGGTCTTCCTTGCTTGATCGTATCCGGGAGCGTTTGTTTGATGACCCTCATTTGCTTGTCCTCAAGGACAAGGTGTTATATGGCGATGCTCGAGATGTGACTATTGGTGATGACGGGGTGTTGAGGATGCATGGTCGAGTTTGTGTACCCAATGTTGATGGGCTTCGGGAGATGATTCTAGAGGAGGCCCATAGCTCGAGGTATTCCATTGATCCGGGTGCCGCGAAGATGTGCCAGGATTTGAGACAGCACCATTGGTGGAGGCGGATGAAGAAAGATATATTTGGGTTTGTAGCTTGGTGCCTTAATTGTCAGCAGGTGAAGTATGAGCACCAGAGACCGGGTGGATTGCTTCAGCAGATAGAGATTCCAGAGTGGAAGTGGGAGCGGATCACCATGGACTTCGTATCTGGGCTCCCACGGACTTTGAGAAAGTTTGATGCCATTTGGGTTATTCTGGATCGGCTGACCAAG
Source organism: Nicotiana attenuata (assembly GCF_001879085.1). Taxonomy (NCBI): domain Eukaryota; kingdom Viridiplantae; phylum Streptophyta; class Magnoliopsida; order Solanales; family Solanaceae; genus Nicotiana; species Nicotiana attenuata. Next base: position 43,448 of record NW_017676026.1, on the reverse strand, counting down.
TCCGCGCACTTCATTGCTGTGTGTACTACCTATTCCTCGAAGCGGTTGGCGGAGATTTATATCCGGGAGATTGTCCGTCTGCATGGTATTCCAGTTTCCATCATTTCAAATAGAGGTACTCAGTTCATATCACGGTTCTGGATAGCCGTACAGCAGGAGTTAGGTACTCGGGTGGAGTTGAGCACAACATTTCACACTCAGAGGGACGGACAGTTTGAGCGCACTATTCATATTCTTGAGGATATGCTCCGTGCGTGTGTGATTGAGATTGGAGGGTCTTGGGATCAGTTCTTGCCATTGGCGGAGTTTGCCTACAACAACAGCTATCAGTCCAGTAGTCAGATGGCACCGTATGAGGCTTTATATGGTAGGCGGTGTAGATCTCCGGTGGGTTGGTTCGAGCCGGGTGAGGCTACATTATTGGGCACAGACTTGGTACAGGAGCCTTGGAGAAAGTTAAGGTGATTCAGGATAGACTCCGTACAGCCATACAGAAGAGCTACGCGGACCGGAAGGTTCGTGATGTTTCCTATATGGTTGGAGAGCGGGTTCTGCTTTGGGTATCGCCTATGAAGGGCGTTATGAGATTTGGGAAGAAAGGGAAGTTGAGTCCAAGATTTATTGTCCCTTTTGAGATATTGAGGCGTGTTGGGGAGGTTGTTTATGAGCTTGCCCTACCTCCCAGCTTGGCAGGAGTTCATCCGGTATTTCATGTTTCGATGCTCCGGAGGTATCACGGTGACCCGTCGCACGTGTTGGATTTCAGTTTAGTCCAGTTGGACAAGGATCTATCTTATGTTGAGGAGCCTGTGGCGATATTGGACAGGCAGATTTGAAAGCTGAGGTCAAAGAACATTGCATCAGTGAAGGTTCAGTGGCGGGGTCGGCCGGTCGAGGAGGCGACCTGGGAGACCGAGAAGGATATACGAAGCCGTTACCCTCATCTTTTCACTACTTCAAGTATGTCTCTACGCTCGTTCGAGGATGAACGAATGTTTAAGTGTGGGAGGATGTAATGACCCGGCCGGTCATTTTTAGAAATTACGTCCCGATCCCCTATTAACTGCTTTCCCCGTGTTTGTGTCTGCTATTGTGAGTTGCCGGGAGCAATTATTTGGAATTTCGGAGAGTTTTGGGACACTTAGTCCCTGAATGAGAGCTTAAGTTTTGGAAATTAGACCGTAGTCGGAACAGTGTGAAGATGGCCTCGGAATGGTATTTTGATGGTTCCGTTAGCTCCGTTGGGTGATTTAGGGTTTAGGAGCGTGTTCGAATTGTGTTTTGAGGTCCGTAGCTCATTTAGGCTTGAAATGCCGAAGGTTGAATTTTTGAAGTTTTCGGTTCGATAGTGAGATTTTGATCCGAGGGTCGGAATGGAATTCTGGAAGGTGGAGTAGCTCTGTAGTGTTGAATGTGACGTGTGTGCAAAATTTCAGGTCATTCGGATGAGGTTTGATAGACTTTTTGATCGAAAGCGTGTTCTAAGAGTTTTTGAAGTTCTTAGGCTTGAATCCGATGCTAAATTGGTGTTTTGATGTTGTTTTGAGCGTTTTGAAGATTGGAACAAGTTTGAATGATGTTTTAGGATTGGTTGGCATGTTTCGTTGAGGTCTCGGGGGCCTCGGGTGTAATTCGGATGCTCAACGGGTCATTTTTGGAACTTAGAAATTGCAAAAAAATGTTGCAGCAGTCAGTTCTGGTTTCCTTCTTCGCGTTCGCGAGTGGGGCCTCGCGTTCGCGAAGAGGAGCTGGGGCTAGTGAGGAATTAATGCTTCGCGTTCGCAAAGTGTCTCCCGCATTCGCGTAGGAGGAGGAAGTCTTACATCGCGTTCGCAACCTTGTCATCGCGTTCGCGATGAAGGAATCTTGACCCAAGCGAAGTTTTACTTCGCGAACGAGAGGGTCCTTCCGCGTTCGCGAAGAAGGGATATCTGGGCAGTATTTAAATAGTCCATCCGCGACCCTTCTTCATTTTTCCACCATTTTTGAACGGGATTGAAGCTTTTGAGGGTGATTTTTGAGGAAACCAAAGGGGAATCACTTGGAGGTAATATTTTTGACTTCATAACTCGTTTATATGTGATTAAAGACCTAATTAGTGGTGGGGCTTGAGATTAAGACACCTTAAAATGGGTATTTGATGGGTCAATTGAACTCCGATTTTGGTGTTCTTTCTATGTATAGACTCGTGAAAGTATGAGGATTCTGAAAATGTAAATTTCACCCGATTCCGAGACGTGGGCCCGAGGGGAATTTTGGTCATTTTACCTAATTTCGCATATTAGCTTAGAATTTATTTGTAGAATTAGTTACTTGAAGTGTTATTTATATTATGCAATTGAATTGAATAGATTTGGGCCATTTGGAGTCGAATACTCGTGGCAAGAACGTGGTTTCGGGTTGATTTGGAGCCGGTTCGAGGTAAGTGGCTTGTCTAACCTTGTGTAAGGAAAATCCCCCTTAGGATTTGATATTATTGATGTTTGAAATTCCTTGTACGTAAGGTGACGAGTGCGTACTTGTGCTAATTGTTGAAAAATCCGGTTTCCATTAAGTACTTAGAATTGTGTTTTCCTTTCCGTTTATACTACTTGCAAATTAAGCCTGTTGTTAGCTTAGGGAAGCATGTCTAATTGATTTAACTGCTTATTTGTTCTACTGCCCTATCCGAATTATGTGTAGCATGCTAGGTTAGAAATACCTGCTTTACCTCGGTGTGAAATTTGATTGAATTGAGTATTCTTCTTGTTGCTGCTGTGTATTTACTCTGCGTTGAGTTGTATTTATTTTTCCGTGATTACTTTGTTTCTGTTAAAGTTGTTGTTGTTCTTCCATCCTGTGTTACTTTTTACTATTGCACTCAAGTATACTGTCTTATTCTACACTGTTATTATATCTTGTATTTCCTTTAACCTCAGTAGGGCCCTGACCTTCCTCGTCACTACCCGACCGAGGTTAGGCTTGACACTTACTGAGTACCGCTGTGGTGTACTCATGCCCTTCCTGCCCATGTTTTTCATGTGCAGATCCAGGTTCTTCGACTCAGTCCTACCATCCTTGAGGCGGAGTGATCCATCAGAGACTTCGAGGTATGTCTGCCGCATCCGCAGACCGAGGAGTCCCTTTCCATTCTGGCTCATAGTATTAGGCCTTCCGTATTTACTTTTGTTTAGACACTCTAGAGTTAGAACACTGTAGTTATTCCATAGCTTGTGATTTCATGAGATTCCGGGTTTTGCGAAAATGTTCATTGTGATAGTTTGATTTGTATTATTTCCGCAGTTTGGATAGTTTATTTCTGTTATTTCTTTTTCCGTAAATTGTTAGGCTTACCTAGTCATAGAGACTAGGTGCCGTCACGACAGTTCACGGAGGGAGAACTTGGGTCATGACAGTATCCAAACTAATTGTAGATTTATCAACAAATTCCAATCATGATTCAGCAAAAGAAAGAAACTTTACATTTTTTGTTAAGAAGAGTACCTTGACAGCAGAAAGAAAATAGACAGAAAGAAAATAAATCTCTGAAAAGTTGAGTGAGAAACAGCTGCAACAATAACCAAACAAGAAATCCAACACAGCTTCAGATTTATGCCCAGAAATCCCAGAAAAAATAGTATGAAACCAGTAGGAGTTCTTTACTAAGAGTGAAAGAAAGAAACTCCAAAAGCAGTGCCCAATCAATAGGATTCCAGAAAATTTTCTCTATATCAGTGTATTATTTTTTAGGTCTAAAATATATATCCAGGTCTGTGTATAATGAAAAGAAGGAGTGTATTTATAGAATGAAGGGGTGAAAATGGATAAGAATTAAGGTACAAAGAATCTGCCAGAATTCCCTATAAATTAGGGAAAATGGCATCTTCTTTACAGAAATGGACACATGTCCAATTTGTAGTACCTTCCGTATCTCAAAAAATGGAGAAGTGTCCTATTTCCGAATATTTTTGGATCTTATCCTTTTTCCTACTCAACATTAGGATAGTTGTCCCCGTTCTAGAAAGTTCTAGCACTTTCTGAATGATTATTAAAATTTAGGTTTCCAAAATTGACCCTTAAGGGTCTTGAAATTACCTCAAAACCATATTGGTTCTGGGCCAGAGCCAGATGACTCTTGGCTAGGGCTGCTTATCGGGCGGGTTGGGCGGATTTTTACTCTTAACGGTTTGGCTTAACGATTATCGGCTTTTAAATGTATTAAACCGTTAGCCATCCGATAAGATATCGGGCGGATGGGTATCGGTTTAGCTCTTATCGGGCGGTTTATCGGCCTAACATACATATTCACTAAATATCTCCCCTTCTACTGACTTCTTCAGCTATAATATGTATTGAAAAACTGAATCTTTGTTAGAAGTCAGTTATATGGACTGTTTTTCTTTGTTCTTGCAAAGCTAATTTGTTCGAAAGTTTCAATTTTTTGGGTGCTTTTGATTCCAAGTCTGTCATTTCTGGTGAATTCAATTCTATTGACTTCATTAGTTGTAATATGTATTGAAAAATTGAATCTTTGAAAGAAGTCACTTAATCTGGATTGTTGTTCTCTGTTCTTGTATGCTCATTTGATTAAAAGCTTCAATGTTTAGGTATTTCTTATATCTGGTTAATTTGATTATCTTTGAGAGTCTACTGGCTTCTGCAGTTATGATATGTATTGAAGAATCGAATCTTTTTAAGTGTGCAATAAGTATTAATAGTTGTTTGTTCTTGTTATACTTATTCATTTTCAAGGGCTTTAGTTTTTTTATATTTAATATATATAAATAAAAATAAATTTTATATATATATATATATATATATTCTTAACGGGTTAACGGATTATCCGTTAAGAAAATTGAATAATCCGCCCCCAAACCGATAAGCTGTTAATAAAAAAATTCAATTCGTTCCCCGTCCGTTAAGCCGTTACCAGTAAGCCATTAAGTTTCGGTTCGGTTCGGTTCGGTTTTCGGTTTCGGATCGGTTTTGAACACCCCTACGCTTGGCCTAAAGAGCTTGGGCTCTTAAACTTTAACAAAGTCATGGGCCTGTCCATTTAGCCAGGCCCAATTTAACAACAAAAATAACAAAGCTATGGGCCTGTCTATTTAGCCAGGCCTAAAAATAAACAGCAATGAAACAACAAGAAAGAAATGAAACACTTTTTTAATATATATTTTTTTACCTTTTTTATTAATCCGTTTTAATTAATTAATCAACAAACGAAATAACAAATACATAATAATATAAAAACTAACAGAATATGATTATACTATCTTTGCCTACATTTTTTAATTAAGTCCGATTTTAATTAGTTAGTTAATTATAACGAATATAACTAACAACAACAATTAAATAAATAAATAAAAATAGAATAATGCATAAAATAAACAACAGAACCGAAAAATAACATAAATAAACAAAAAAATAGAATGCGTAAATAATAAAAAAGGAATAAAATGTGGGAAAAAAATAATAGAAATAAATAAATGCGGAAATAACATAAATAAATAAAAAAATGCGTAAATGAAGTAACAAAATTAAATGGGTCTAACCGTGAAAAAACCTTCAAGCCAAGACTCCCGTCTTGGATCTAAGATCCTTGATGGAAGATCTTGGCCGGAGGATTTTTTAACGGCTAGAAAAAATAAAAAGGGGTTAGATCTAGGGTTTTGGCCTTTACAGATCGAAGATCTACGGATTTTGGTTGGGTTTTGGGGATTTGGTTGGTAGGATGAGGTTTAGGGAGGTGAGGAGAGTGTATGGTGTGAGTTTAAGAGGTTTTGGAGGTTGGCCCCCGCCGGTGGTGAATTCCGGGGGGCGGCGTCGCCGTGAGGAGGGTTTTCGACCATTTTTTATTTTTAGGGTGGTTGGTTTATTGTGGGTTTGGTTGGTGAGGTGAGGTAGAGGAAGAGAAGAGGAGTAGATTGAGGTTAGTTTGGTGGTGTTTGGAGGTTGGCCGACGCCGGTGGAGATTTCCGGCGGGCGGCGGCGGAAATGCGAGGAGGGAGGAGAGAGAAGAGAGAGAGATGGGGGCTTTAGGGTTTGGGAAGTTGACAGAGAAGTGGAAGAGTGGGGAATTCGGAAATGGGGGGGGGGGAGTTTAGGACACTTTTATATTAAAAAAGGGGGTGAGTTCCGGACCGTTGGATCTTGTTGGAGATCAATGGCCAAGATTAAAAGGGGGAAAGATGGGTTGTTGGGTCAGATTATTAAGGGCTTTGGGCTTGGGGTGTTTTGGGTTAAATTAGGATTGGGCTAGTTTAAAATGAAATGGCACAAATTGGCCAAAACCGTTTCTTTTTAATTTTTTAAAGACTAATTAATTTAAATAAACCCTAAACTAAGTACTAAATTATCTTAATTTATAAAATTTAACTAATTATCTATTTGTATTATTTACACAATTAGTCAATCTTAAATTTCAAAGGAAAAATTACTTAATTTAATACTACGACTAAAAAATGTCAAGAACAAACAAATATTTTTTTTTTATTTTCTTTTAATGAAGTAATTAATTATGTGATTAGGCATTAAATTAAATTAGAAGCCTAGTGATGCAAGATGATGAAGGTTTAAATATTTTTGTTAGTTTCCATAACTAAAAAAATGAAAAAATACAACTAAGAATGCAAATAAATCCAAATAAACACCAAAAAAATCTAAGAAAAATCTAGAAATAAATAAGACTAATTTATTCATTAATTTTGTAGGAATATTTTAATGAGGTCAAAATTACATGCTCACAAGTAGGGAATCAGAAAATCCTTAAGGAAAACGGTCATGGAAACTTGAAAACACTTCAGATATACAGAGATTCGACCAACAAATAATGTGAAAATCAAACCCTAATATAACAAAGTGTTTAAAAATCGATTAACAGTAAAGAAATAAGAGAACTTTTAAAGAAAAGTTGTTGACGAACTCAGAATCGCTTTGGATCTACAAAGATCTGGATGGATTCATGTCCAAAATTAGGGTTTTGAAGAAAAAGGAAAGGGGTAAAGATAATCTGGCCTTGAACCAGATATTCGAACCACAAACGTCAAGATAGTAACACTCACAGACCATAGGCGGACCCTCGAAGAGTCTTGAACAAGATCTGGCCAGATTTCTTCGAGATCTTTCCATGAAATAACAAAATCGGGCAACCAGGTGAAGTAAGAGACCAGTAGAAGTCTCAAACAGCCATAGAAATCCATGGAACGGGTAGGAATCGAAGACATTAGGGCTGGTTTTGGGTATCGGCAGCTAGGGTTAGAGTTTGGTCTCAGAGAGGACTAGAGAAGAGAGGGTTTCAGGGCGGACGGTGGTGACAAATGACTAGGGTTTAGGGGTCGTTTGGCACTAAAAAAGGAAAGGGTAAACGATGGTCGTTGATCTCTGTGATCAACGGCCAAGATCAAAAGGGGTTTGGGGCCGGGTTTAATTTTAATTCGTTTGGGCTAGGTGGATTTGGGCCGATTTAATTGAATTGGGATTGGGGAATTAGAATTTGGGCTGTTTAATAGGCTGGGTCCGAAAAATAAAAGGGTTATTTGTTAACTACCCATTTAATTGAAAAAATAATTTTAAAATGTAATTAATATATTATAAAAATGATTTTTATGCCTAGAAATGTTTTAAAATAATTACCTAGTATTTAGAAAAAAATATAAAAGGCTATTTTCTGGTAAAATAATGTAATAATGCAAACATGGGCCATAATTGCAAAGCAATTGCAATTGTAACCCCAAAAATACAATTGTGGCTATTTGTGAAATAATTAAAATTTAGTGCAAATGTAAATGATCAAAATTAAACCACAAAATTATTATAAAATTATTTGTGATGCAATTAGTAATTGTTTATATAAATAAAAATGGTGGGATAAATTAATTGAAACCCTTTAAAAATGCAGAAATTATGGAAAAATATTAATTGATGCTAATGCTTAGTTTTGGAGGTATATATGCATTTTTAAAAGATATTATAGGAAAAAATTGGGTATCAACAGGTACATGTTCTCGCCATCTGCGAAAGAACAAGAGTAGAAAGTTCAATTAGCATTGAGAGTTCAAATCGCACGATAGAGAAGAATAGAAGTGAAATTGTTCCAAAACTCCGTAGCCTCTGGGGGATAAGCACAGACGTCTCCGTACCGATCTGTCATACTCTACCTAGCTTGTTCATGAATTGTGAGACCTAGGCAACCTAGTGCTTTGATACCAACTTGTCACGACCCGAATTTCCCACTGCCGGGATCGTGATGGCGCCTAACTTTTTGGAATGCTAGGCAAGCCAAGAGATAAAGATTCAATACGCTAACCACTATCCAATACAGTAAATAACAAAAATTAAACTAAACAGATTAAAGGAAAGCGGAATTTCATAACAATCCAAGTACTACTACACGACTACCCAAAATCTGGTGTCACAACCACGAACTACTAAGAGTCACTACAAATACTGGCTGAAAGAAAACTACAACTGTTCTCAAATTAAAAGAAAACAGGAAACTAGGATAACTGGAAGGGGACTCCAGGGTTTGCGAACGCCGGCAGATCTACCTTGGGTCTCCTATTGGACTGAAGGCAGCAGCTCAAATTGGGTCAGCATGGTCCGGTACCGAAATCTGCATAGAAAGTGCAGAGTGCAGTATCAGTACAACCGACCCCATGTACTAGTAAGTGTCGAGCCTAATCTCGGCGAAGTAGTGACGAGGCTAGGACAAGACACATATATAAACCTGTGCAGTTATACAATATGCTAACAGAAATAACCATTAACAGAAGATAAACAGATATTAACAGGAGGGGAAACATGCTAAGGGGTATCAAAACAAAGAATCACAGTAGTAGAGGAATTTAAAACAGCTAGTAGACCTTGAACCGGTAATAACAAGTAAACACAGCAACTGGAAAATGCACGGCATCACCCTTCGTGCTTTTACTCTCAACCTCGCCAGATAATCAACAATGAAAAACGTGCCCGGCATCACCCTTCATGCTTTATCACTCTTCCTCACCATATAAGTAATAGAAACGTGCACGGCATCACCCTTCGTGCTTTGTCACTCTTCCTCACCATATAAATAATAGAAACGTGCATGGCATCACCCTTCGTGCTTTATCACTCTACCTCACCAAACAAGAGACAACAACAATAGAGATGTTGAAATGGCAACAACAAGTCTTACTTCAACACTTAATTCCACAATACCAATCTCAACTTTGGGTAAAAATCCCATTAATACCAAATTCCATAAAACATGATAAGAACTTCTCAACACATTGATTAACTAGTCTACACATGAACAATATGATCAAAATATAACATTTCCAAGAATAAAGCTCACTCACATGTTATGACTCGACAACAACGTATAGATACTCGTCACCTTACCTATACATCATACTCAACGACCAAACACGTAACAAATAAGCAAATAACACCTAATCCCTCAAGCTAAGGTTAGCCACAACACTTACCTTGCTCCTCCAGCCAAAACCAAGGCTCAATCACTGCTTTTCCCTTCACACCAGCCTCTGGACCGATAGAATCTAGCAAATTATCAACCAAACAATTCAATTTAAGCCTTAGGAACTACCCATGATTGCAAGGAAAGGCCATTTTAGAAAAAAGTCAACAAAGTCAACACCCGGGCCCGCTTGGTCCAAACCCAAAATTGGGACCAAAAACCGATTACCCATTCACCCCCGAGCCCGAATATAGAATTGGTTTTGGAATCTGACCTCAATTTGAGGTCTAAATCCCCAAATTTCGAAATCCCTAGTTTCTACCCAAAAACCCCAAATTCCAACATGAAAATCCTAGATTCTAGGTTGAAATCTTGTTATAAGAAGTGAAAGATTGAAAGAAAAGAGTTAAGAATCATTTACCTATGATTTGGGGAAGAACTAGCCTTTGGAAAAACGCCTCTTGAGGTTTAGGTTTTGCAAATTTGGGAAATGAATCAAAAATCTCGTTTAAGTCCCTTTTACAGAGCTACAGATGTCGCATTTGCGACCTGAGCTTCGCAATTGTGAAGCTCGCAAATGCGAAGAACCATCGAGAAGTCCTTCACACATCTGCTGCCTTTGCAATTGCGAAGGAAAGTTCGCAACTGCGAACAAGAACCTCCACAAATGCGACAAAATGATCGCATTTGCGATCACTTCCCTTCCCAGTTTTACTTCGCAAATATGAAGACTACATGACCCAGCTTCTTATCACAATTGCGATGAAAGCCTCGCAAATGCGGAACCTGCAGGGTTCGCAATTGCAATGCCTGATCTCGCAATTGTGAGATCAGAGGCCTGCAACAGGTTCAGTCATACCAGCAGATTTCCTAAGTTCCAAAACACCCCGTAGCCTATCCGAAACTCACTTGAGCCCTCGGGGCTCCAAACAAAACATGCACACAAGTCTTAAGACATCATACGGACTTGCTCATGAGAATAAATCGCCAAAATAACGTCTAAAACTACGGATTTAACACCAAAATACATGAAATTCTCAAGAACACTTGAAATTCCTATTTTCACAGCCGGACGCCTGAATCATGTCAAATCAACTCCGTCTTTCACCAAATTTCACAGACATGACTTATTAAATCTCTACCGGGCTCTGAAACCAAAATACGGACCGGATACCAACGAGATAAAACATTAAACAATTTCTTTAAATCCTTAGATTTTCAGTTTAACAATTTCTATAAAAATTTGTTACTCACGCTAGGGACCTCCGAATCTGATTCCTGGCATATGCCCAGGTCCCATATTTTACTACGGACCCTCCGGGACAGTCAAAACACGGGTTCGGGTCCATTTACTCAAAATGTTGACCGAAGTAAACTAAAATCAACGGTTAAAGGCAAAATTATTATTTTCTCAAATTTTCACATAAAGGCATTCCGAAGACGCGCCCGAATTGCGCACGCAAATTGGGGAGAAATAAAATGAGGTTTTAAAGGCCTCGAAACACTGCATTGGTTCTAAAATGCAAGATAACCTTTTAGGTCATCATAATAAGGGAAGGTGACTCCGAGGCATGCGGACGCCGAGCAGGAATACCTTGAAGTCTTTGATAAAGGCAGCTAGCAGGTAATCTCTAACGACCAACACGAGTTGACGTACCTGGATCTGCACAAAAATATGCAGAAACGTAGTATGAGTACACCAAAATGGTACCCAGTAAGTATCAAGCCTAACCTCAATAGAGTAGTGACGAGGCCAGGTCATGATACCTACTAAGATATAAATAAACACTATGATAATGTAATACGGATATGTAATGGAAAGTGAAGAAATAACTGATACGAAATAAGATAATATCATGAACTAGTACAGGAAATCAACAATGGAAATAGCCTAAAAGAAGCAACTAAAGGGGCTACAATGATCATGTCACGACCAAAAAATGGCGCTGGACACCAGCGTCAGGCAAGCCAACACCAAATAATTTGTAAGTTCTCATTTTAATATTTCTAAAATCATGAATTTCCTTCAATTTAACTGGTAAAAGATGAACTTTACAGAATAATAACAACGTTTTCCAATTTCCATACTAAGTACTCCATAATCATCCCAGAACCCGGTGTCACAAGTGCATGAGCATTTGCTAAGGAGTAAAATAAAATACAACAATTGTCCGCAATATAAATTTTGGACGGAAAAGAAAATACCAATACTTTGAAGGAAGACTCTACTGGCTGCGGATCGCACATAAGATGCAGCTCGCCTAAGTCCTCGTGTCAACCACGCTGCTGCATCCGCAAGGCCACTAAATTTTTATATGCATGTACAATAAAATGTACAACAAGTATAGTATGAGTACAAAAACAATGCGTACCCAGTAAGTATCCAGCCTAACCTCGAATAAGTAGTGACGAGAGGCCGACTCCCACACTTACTAGTGGTCCAACGATATGATAATATGGAATTCTAATTAAGCATGATTTATAGAGATAACAACAAAACTCGGAACAAGAAAATAGTTGAACAATTCTATCATCAATATTAAAGAACCCCAAAACACTTCCTTCATATAAAACAAATGATCTCTCAACCATGAATTTATACAAATTATAAAACAAAGGGTTTCCAGTTATATTATCACGCATAATTTTCACTGAGGACGTTTGGCCCGATCCAACATAATTGTAAATTGTGCACTGCCGGGGGTCGAACGGCGCGAACCATAGATGCATCTATTTTTCAGCTCGCGAATCATACATGCGACGCGATGAAATATAAAGTTAGGAAATTACCCCGTTCGCGAATCGTACATGTGATGCGGTCAAATATAAATTTAACATTTAAGTCATATCTCTTTCTTGATTCTTTTCAAAATAATGGAATTTTATCTTGAAACTTTTTGAGTAAATTACCCCACTCGCGAAACATACATGCGATGCGGTTACCCATAGATTTTTTAAGCTATTATAATATTCCTCAACCCTTTTCGAAATTATGAAGTTCAAATTAAACCTTTTAAATCTTAGATTCTTCAACATTCAATTCTTTCAAGACAATTATTGCTCAACCTAAATCTTACTTCTTCTCAAGGCAAACAATAAACATAAATCGACATTAATATCAACAAGGCATGGTGTAAACCTAGGCTACCGGGACATAGGCATAGCTAGTAGCTACGTACGGACTCCCGTCACCTTGTGCGTACATAGCCCCAACAATTAAAAGCACATATTAATTTATTTCACCTATGGGGTTAATTCCCTCTTAAAATGTTAGAAAGGAGACTTACCTGGCTCCGAAGTTTCATAACCGGCTTCCAAGCCTTTCCGACAATTCCAACCGATGCACAAAGCCCCAAAACTAGTCAATAATTATGCAAACCCATAAATATATATTCAAATACTCATAATAACTTCTAACCCCAACCGAAAAGTCGATAAAAATCACCCTTGGTCCCACGTGCACGGGTTCCGAAAATATTCGAAGATAAACATTACCCATAACCTTACGAACTCAAATATATAATTTATTCCCAATTCCATGTCCAACTTAGTGGTCAAAATCTAAGAATACCAATTTCTAGGTTTTTCTTCAAAATCCCAAATTTCCACTAATTTCCATGTTAAAATCTATACATAATCAATGTATTTAACTCACAATAGGTGGGGATAGCTTACCTTACCATTGATGATGCAAAACCCCCCTCTTGAAACCCTCCTAGAATCGCCCAAACCAAGAGAAAACGAAAGAAAATGGGCCAAATCTCGTCTTTTAGATAAACACACTGCCCAGCGATTCCTCGCACCTGCAGTCACTTTACCGCTTCTGCAGTTCCGTAGGTGCGGACAAAATACCGCTTCTGCGGTCCCGCTTTTGTGGAACTCAGCCGTATCTGCGGTCCCAGTCTTCTCCCGCCTAAGCCGCTTCTGCGACCCTTAAGGCCTCCTGCAACTTCGCACCTGCGGCCCTAACCTCGCAGGTGCAGTTACACCAGAAGCCAGCAGCCTTAAGAACTGCATAAAAACAACAAACAACATAAAAACCATGAATTGCACTCCAATCCAAGCTTAATGAACTTTAGAACTTCAAACTTCTTCATTCGATGCCGAAACCTATCAAATCACGTCCGATTGACGTCAAATTTTACACACAAGTCACGTTCAACATTACAAACCTACTCTAACTTTCAAAATCGGAGTCCGACCCCGATATCAAAAAGTCCACTTCCGGTCAAACTTCTCAAAAACCTTCAAATTTCTAACTTCCGCCAAACGACTCCAAAATGACCTACGAACCTCCAAATCCACTTCCGGACGCGCTCCCAACACTAGAATCACCATATGGAGCTATTCCCAGGATCAAAATCCCAAACGAACATCGATAACATTGAAATACACCTCAACCCAAATTCATGAAATTCTTCCAAAATGCCAACTTCCACAATAGGTGCCGAAACGCTCTCGGGTCATCCAAAACCTGATCCGGACATACGCCCAAGTCCAAAATCATCATACAAACCTGTTGGAACCTTTAAATCCCGATTCCGAGGTCATTTACTCAAAGTCTAACCTTAGTCAGAATCTTCCAACTTAAAGCTTCTAAAATGAGAATTCTCTTTCCAAATCAACTCCGAACTTCCGAAATTCAAATTTCGACCATGCGTACAAGTCATAATACCTGAAGTGAAGCTACTCATGGCCTCAGGCTGCCGAACGATGCACTAGAGCTCGAAATGACCTGTCGGGTCATTACATTCTCTCCTACTTAAACCTACGTTCGTCCTCGAACGTACTAAGAACTGCAGTGGAGTTGTCTGAAATCATTGCTTAACACCTCGTGCACCTATCCATGCTACCACAACTTAGTTGAGCACATTTGCTCGAACAAATCTGAAGATATTCTCTTTTATTTAAGCAAATAAGCCTTAGAGTCCAATTCCAACATTCAGAATTCTCTGCCAGGCATGTTTCCATCATACGAACACCGTATCGATCACCACACGACGTACCAGAACATGACTTCATACTTTTGCTGAATTCATACCATGCACCGCATCATTCACATGACCCTAATAATATTCTCTGCTCATAATAGCCGACATTTCCCGAATCTGATGCTCACAATACGCCTCATGACATATATTAGTCTTGTTCCAGCTCTTGCAATACCGCCACGATGGAAGAGATACGTAGAAATTCATAACCAGCTGCAGAGTAAACAAATCATTGATCTCCCCTCTTGACTAGAATCATCACCCCATTATGAACCAAATAATGGTATTTTCTCCTTAATATACTTCATATTATCCGATCGCACTGATCCCAAATTCAAAAATCTCATCTCACTCAGTATAAGTTGCCCAAGCAATAGGCTCGGACACTGCCAAAAATCTCATATAGTGCCGCAATGTGCTAACAAGCTACAACTCGAATGTGATACATAATGAAACAAACCCTGGAAGGGACTACTCAACCCAAGCAACTAATTAGACAATCGAAAAGGTGTCATGAACTTTCCTCAAAAAATTGGAAACAAAACACACAAAAATAGATATAGGGAGTTGTACTCAACATCACACTGTTGCGGCGTCCAACCTAATCCAAACAACATACCTGTGGCGGCGTGCCACCCGACCCAGACATAAAATCTATATAGGGAGATACTTACCGAGCTAGAACGCTCATTACTACCAAATATCTGAATATCGGCCACAAGCACGCTAAGTGCATAATACCATTCCTGGGGAGACAGATAGCGCCATACGCTACAAAACTCAAGCACATCTAAGGTGCGATATATGATCTAAATCTCGAGAGCCATCCTGCTCACATAACGCCATCGCTACGCAAAATCTCAACACATATGAAATTTATCAAGCCGTTTCATAACTCCCACGACACAATATGGTATTACATGAAATAGCAGATGACAAAATGACATCCAACGTCCGAATACTCCCCCATAAGGAGCGCTATGCTAAAATGAACACATCTGGCCTGATATAGAACCCACATTCATATTTAAATCCACGGACCTCAAGCCGATTTTGATCGCACCGTACTAGGATAACATCCTTTCAAGGATCCATAATAACCCTTTTTCCTATAACACACAAGAAGAGCCATCATAACCGGAACAAACCTCCACAGTCCATAACTAGATGAACTGAGTTCCCTCTAGGCACAAATTCCCAATTTAGCGATATTACCACAATATTCATACATGGTTTCAATTCTTCAATCAATCAAGTGACTACACGTCCCACTTACACAATCTTCCCGTAGGATACACTCCCACGACCTTCCGCACCAGATAACAGGTCTGTACATTCATACCATCGGCCACACTAATGCTGTAAAGCGAATCAAGGATCTGCAAATCAATACACAAAGCCTCTTATACAAGACACTGATCTTAGGCGATGCTGAAGACAATACCAGCTTACTCTAAATACCTAAATCATTTCCTGCTCATCCAAGCTCGTGACATCCCTACCAACACCGAACTACAACCTTGATCCTCAACTTCCAATTACCTTGCTACTCACTGCACCTAATTATACCAATACGCAAGGGTAAAAGAATTTTATCTTAACTCTTGAACCACTAATAGGGTATACACTTCATCATATAGAAACCTTTCGCTTAACTCCTTTCAAAAGAATCATTGTAACACGTGACTGAATTCCCACAACTGCAGAAAATATAATCCTCTAGTAGTGGTCTAAACCACCATAACTCTCCTGGGATCCATCTACAGTTAACAAGCCATAATACTCAAGCGCCTCCAAATAAAATCAATTTCGGCGGCCGTCAAGCCTCGC
This sequence comes from Nicotiana attenuata, assembly GCF_001879085.1. Lineage (NCBI taxonomy): Eukaryota > Viridiplantae > Streptophyta > Magnoliopsida > Solanales > Solanaceae > Nicotiana > Nicotiana attenuata. The sequence goes on along the minus strand of NW_017676026.1, from coordinate 27,188 downwards.
ACGTACCGGCAGAAATCACATGCATAACTCAATGCGCTGAAGGAACTGATCATTGCCACCATCATGTCTATTCAACCATTTCTAGCCGATTCGACTTCTTCTAATTTACTCTGGACTTGCATCAGGAATAATAATAGCTACATTCAAAATATAACGAACCCAAATCCACACTCATCCTAAGAGACCTTATTTCACGAGACCACGTTGTCTCAAAACCCACGAACCATCTCATAACCTCCTTGTGCGCATATTCGCGTATTCAACTGGTACACCCATTCTAATAAATTTTTCCTCATTCCTCCAAATGCTACACTGCAAGCAGAAGATAACATAGATAAGACCCTTCTTCATAATCCACTGCAAAAGCTCGATACTCAACCATACTATGGACTCGAAATCACTAGGCGCCACACTTTAACCTTTGGATCCACTAGAACCATTAGTGAGAGTCACCCACTCTGACTTAGTCCCTAATAATAATCAACTCTAAGGCTCTTCTAGAATATGAACACTGTCTCAATGAAGTACCTGACTCAATCACTTCCCTTGTAAATCACCTTCGTACAAAGCATAAATCCTGAATCTTCCCAAAGCCTAAACATGAGTCAATAAGGCAAATTATAGCAGATATTTATCAAATACTTTGCTCAAGTTACAACTTATGTTCTCTTCCCTTAGCCATAATAATCCACCAATACGCTGATAACCGGAAACTTCACCGGTAGATAACCATGCAACCCAAATCGTAGACAGTGGGACTCTCCCACTTAGCTTGGAGCCACCCATTACGTAACTCTGGAACCCACCAAGACTCTTTCTTCATCGTCGACCTGATCTTGCACAACCAACTCGCCAAACTCCTCGAAATCCTTCTATTTGACCTTTGATGAACAGTCTGAATCACTAACCACATTCACATATTCGACCTCTTATTGGATAGCCAGTAGAATTCTTCGTATCAGCAAGCTCTTTTCTGTCGCACCCAATCGCCGCCGTATAATAGCCAATATTCCAAGTTAAGCCCGTAGACCTAGTCACTTCCCAACATAAATCCCAAATCACTCTAAACTCTTCTCATGGCATGTAGTCATCCTACTACAGAACCCATGTGCTACTATACCACTCTCCTATTTTGGTCAAACTCACTCCTTTAAGTAACCATTCGACTCTCGTTCCTCACTCTTGACCTTATAAAAAATTTAACCACTGTAAGGCACCCCCAACATGTACTTCCTCATCCTTCGTTGCCAGTTGTTGCGTTAAATGAAAATCTATTTCTGTAGCACTTGAACCAATAGATCGCTACTAACTTCAAACCCCTTCAAAAGTCATCTTTCTCGAGTCATCAACACCAGGAACACCGATTCATTCCTGAACCACCGCACACCGCGATCTCTGATGGCCACTTCTCCGGCACTATTCACAATACTCTAGCCCAAAGGAGAATTGAAGAAAACCTTAACACCGATGAACTTAACACATTATATTCAATCAAGGACGAAGATGCCACATCACAGATGAAGATTCCACCACGCTCGAAAATACCAAGTCTCGTTACCCCATTAACCCAAACCTGAAGATTTATAGTCTGATAGCCATTCCTCCGCCGAAAATAAAATACCAAATCTCTGAATCACGCACTGATTAAACCTCCTTTCAAGTCATTCACTGCCTTGACACATAGGCAAGCATCTTACGATCACATCAATACTATGCGATAACAACTCATGAGCATCAAAGCAACCTGTGCATGGCCTTAGAGCTCTCAGAAGTACAACTACTGAGCTGAAATGACAGAATATCCTTCCACAGGGCAACGACAATAGCCCAATCAACTACGCAGGGAGAAACATCCCGCATCGCATCTCTAGTACCATTATAATTCCTCAATTCCTGATTTTATAACCAGTGCTTCACCTCGCGTAAAATTGAATGGAAAAGAAAGAAGGCATAAGCCTCAAAGGAATCAAATCGCACGATGAGGAATCAAGAAGGGAAGTGCTCCTAACAGCCTTGTAGCCTCTCGAAGATAAGTACAGACGTTTTCGTAACTATCCGCAAGACTCTACTAGACTCGCTCATGACTCGTGAGATCTAATGGAACCTAGTGCTCTGATACCATGTTGTCACGACCAAAATCCATTGAAGGTTGTGATGGCGCCGGACACCACCGTCAGGCAAGCCAACACCAAATAATTAGTAAGTCCTCATTTTAATATTTCTGAAATCATGAATTTCCTTCAATTTAACTGGTAAAAGATGAACTTTACAGAATAATAACAACGTTTTTCAATTTCCATACTAAGTACCCCATAATCATCCAAGAACTCGGTGTCACAAGTGCATGAGAATTTACTAAGGAGTAAAATAAAATACAATAACTATCCGGAATACAAATTTTGGACAGAAAAAAGAAAATACCAATACTCTGAAGGAAGACTCTGCTGGCTGCGGATCGCGCATAAGATGCAGCTCGCCTAAGTCCTTGTGTCAACCACGCCGCTGCATCCGCAAGGCCACTAAATGTTTATATGCATGTACAACAAAATGTACAGCAAGTGTAGTATGAGTACAAAAATAATGCGTACCCAGTACGTATCCAATCTAACCTCGAAGAAGTAGTGATGAGAGGCTGACTCCCACACTTACTAGTGGTCCAATGATATGATAATATGGAATTCTAATTAAGCATGATTTATAGAGATAACAACAAAAATCGGAACAAGAAAATAGCTGAACAGTTCTTTCATCAATATTTAAGAAACCCGAAACACTTCCTTCATTTAAAACAAATGATCTCTCAACCATAAATTTAGACAAATTATAAAACAAAGGGTTTCCAGTTATATTATCTTAAATAATTTTCACCAAGGACGTTCGGCCCGATCCAACATAAATGTAAAATGTGCACTACCGAGGGTCGAACGACGCGAACCATAGATGCATCTATTTCCCGACTCATGAATTATACATGCGACGCGGTCCCTGCTCGCGAATCATACATACGACGCGATGAATATAAAGTTAGGAAATTACCCCACTCGCGAATCGTACCTATGACGCGGTGAAATATAAATTTAACATTTAAGTCATATCTCTTTCTTGATTCTTTTCAAAATAATGGAAATTTATCTTGAAACTTTTTGAGTAAATTACCCCGTTAGCGAAACATACATTCGACGCGGTTACCCATAGATTTCTTAAGCTATTATAATATTCCCCAATTCTTTTCGAAATTACGAAGTTCAAATTAAACCTTTTAAATCTTAGATTCTTCAAAATTCAATTCTTTCAAGACAAATATTGCTCAACCTAAATCTTACTACTTCTCAAGGCAGACAATAAATCGACGGCAATATCAACAAGGCATGGTGTAAACATAGCCTACCCGAACATAGGGATAGCTAGTAGCTACGTACGGACTCTCATCACCTCGTGCATACGTAGCCCCCACAATTAAAAGCACATATTAATTTATTTCACCTATTGGGTTTGTCGCGCCCCCTTTTTTCCCTTCCTCGTGGGGGGAAGTCCGGATTTCGACATTTCATGGGGGTAATAACTCATTTCCTTTTGGGAATTGGGTATTTGAAGAGCCGCCACCTAACGGATTATGGTGCGTTAGGGCACCTAGAGTGATTAAGTCTTGGATTGGTTTGCATTACCAGAAATTAGGATAAGGGCTCGAAATAACCTCGAGGTGAGGTGTTAGGCACCCCTCTTGGTCTATAACTGTGGGTCCCGTCCGAACTTATATTCACAAATTACTTCATATAAATAAACAGTTGAATCAAATAGGTTGCAAGTAAAGCACGTTGGGTAACTCTAGTAATAGGATAAAGATTTTTTGAATAAGTTGTAAACAAAGGTTTTGAATAGAAAAGGAATTTTGGTAAAAGAGAAATCCTAGGTTAGTTAGCCTATAGGATCATCCCACATAATGTCCGGTAAACACTCCTCGATGAGGGGCTACACGTGACATTAGCGCGTAATCATCATATCCCATATCTACCCTTCCCACCCCCTCAGTGGTCATGCAAAGCGAGTATTTGGTCAACGATCTATATTGCATGTTGTTATTCGTCCCTTCTTAACGGTCCTGGAGGGATTTAGGACCTCTACCTATAGGTGGTTCTAGATAGACCCCTAAGGTTTTAAAGGTGAAAATTCTAAGGCGACGGGCAAAACAATTAGGACTTTTAGCACATAAGATAAAAAGGAGCAATTAGAGGCTCAAAGTTTCCTCCTCAAATAAGGCACATAAACAGCACGACTCAAGCACAATCAAGGGCTTTTTATTAAACAGTATCCTGAGGCAGGATGTCTAGGTGAATATGCAGAAGACAAGCAATTTATTTTATAAACTCAGGAGTAATGACCCTAGCAGTTGCCTGTTGGTTTTTTTTTAAAAGCATGTTAGGATCAGAAAAAACATTAAGTCAGAGAAAACAATTTTAGGATTGCAAGTTTTGAAAATGCCCTACAGGCTTTTGCCTATACGCGGAATACTGATGGATACATTTTAAGGTAAAGCAGGGCAGATTTTAAAACAAACTTTTAAATCCCTATGGGCGTGCTGTCTAATAATAGATAAAAGCAGTTTCGAAAGAACTCGTTTCAGAAAAATAAAGGCGAAATACATAAATGGGCCCTCCAAGTTGTCCACAACGGTCATTTGAACACCTCAACAGACCTATTTATCAAGTAGACACCTCAAGTTATTTTTCAGTGTATCTCTTAAAACCTTCAAAGTGACATGGCAAAATGTGTGTACTACACTCGCCTTGCAGCAAGTGAAGCCTTTCAAAATTATGTTTATTTCTTTTTCTTTTTTTAATTTTACTGGTGGAGCCCACTTTTCCTCACTCTTTCTTCTCCAAAATTTTCTTCCCTATTCACATAGTGAATGTGCAAAACAGAAATCGCCTGAAACAAGAAGGTGAATTACCTATTTCCTAAAATTCACCCTCTTCTATGTGTACTGCTCACAAACTTAAAAAAGCTCTAATGTCTTTATAATTTCTTCATACAACTCCAGCTCCAACCCATCTAGCATAGAAAAAATTAAAATGGTAGCATGGACCGAGCGCTTTCAGTAATTCCTACTGGCAGCAATAATTATCAATATCATTTGAATAATTCTAAAGTTGATTTTAAGAGAGGAACATGAGTTAGAAGATCGGGCGATTACCGGTTGGATATTCTCTGGCGGAACTCCGATGAGATTTTTCACCATTATTAGGTCTGATAAGTTGTAACAGAGTGTTTTGTGGGGGGGGGGGGCTATGAAGGAGAAAACAAATAAGAAAAAGATCACCGGAATATGTTCCAACCACCGTCGACTCCGATCATCTCTTTCTTTTACGGTGGTCTCCAAGTTTTTGTCATGGACTCATGGTCATCAGCCTTTCTCGTGAGAGGCAATGAGACAGAAGGGGATTGGTCGGAAGGGGTCTTCTTTGACATCATAAGATGAAGTTGGAGGGGGGAGTGGAGGGGGAAGAGGAGGAGAAAGGGCGGTGGAGAAGGGTTTTTTCTTCTTTAAATTTATTTTGTTTTTTTGGTTAATTTGTGTTAAGTTTTAATTACAAATTTACACGTGTCGTTCATTGATTGGCTCATTTGGCAAGTGTAACTCACGCATCTGGTATGCTATACCTGGGTTTCTATTTGATTTACTTAACAGTCACTTGAAGTGTCTAGCTGGAAATGGTCTCAGTTGAGGTGTTCAAATGATCGTTGTGGACAACTTGGAGGGCCATTTATGTATTTCACCAAAAATAAACCATTAATTAGACCAGTTTCGAAGTGGACTGAACGTAGACTGGATTGATTTAAACTAGTTTAGATCGACAGGCAGAGTTTCTGATGGCATTCCTTATAGGCATGATATCTAGTTGTTTAACACTGATTTCAGAAACTTTGCAGGCATGGAAAATATGTAAACACTTATTATAACAGAAGCTAGGTTAAATTATATCCTATAGGCATGGCATCTACTTGTGAAACTGATTTTTAAGACTTGTAAACATGATTTCTATAATGAATCACTTGAAACATATAGGCATGATTTCTTTCATGGTGAGACAAACATGACAAGATGCGAAAATCCTATAGGCATGTTTTCTACTTAGTAAGGCAATCGTATCAAAATGTAAAGTCCTATAGGCATGGTTTCTACCCGTATTACCCCACAAACATGTAACTACCCACCCTTTTTCACTAATTACCCCAATATTCGTTTACAAATTATTACAGACCATATGAATGAATTACAAAATAAATAAGAAAATAAGAAGTTATTCTATAGGGAGCCTTCAATTTGGCCTAGGTTTCCAAAGCCTCCAATAGCCTCAAATGCCCAAATTCCATAGACAATGTCATAGTCCAGGTGCATCAAAGTTCCCTAAGGATCTCAAGGATCCCGAGCAGTGCTTACACCTAGACTTGGTAACCAAATTGAATAAGTTCATTGTGGAAGGTCCAGCCTCAGTATGCCAGAGTTCAGAGGGCTCTCAAGAGGATCCCAAGGCAGTACACATACTGGAGGGGGCAGAATTTATTGACTTAGGAGTAGAGTGAGAGTGCTTGACATAGTTTGAAAGGGTTTTAGTAAGAAAACAGTGTTAAAAGAGACTTGTTTGAAACAGTTTTGTAGAATAAAAGAGAGGGTCATGCAGTAAAAAAGCTTTGAAAAGAGAGAGTTGCATGATCAAGCAACAGTAAATCAAACATGGAATCTAAAATCACATCAGCAATGTTCACAGGACAAAAACCAAGAGGAAAGAAACTACACACAAGGGTGATGGGGATATAGAACACATGATTGTAAACACATAACCAGCCAAGGTCTTAGGAAGTGGTACAGACATGCTTAAACACAACTGATCAAGCATAGTCACAGAATCAGCAATACTTAAGGGGGTTTAGTATAGGATCCAAATGATTTAAGACCAATTCCAGAACCATACAAGTCAAGAGTGTAGACTACATAGAGAGGATTCATACCATAAACCAGATAGTGCAAAAACAGACTACATAAAGGGGGAACATGCTCATACTGATCCTAAGGAAGAGGGTTCATAATATACTAATTATGTAATCACATTAACAGTAAGTTTCACAGCAAAACCATAAGTAGAAGCAAACTAGAAACAAGATGAACTGAAGCAATAAAAGAACCATGTTGTTGTTGAAACTTGAATTGAAACTAGAATATACCGGTAAAGAGGACAGTAAGCAAAAGCGAAGGAGCAGGAGAGCATAATAGTTAGCCTTGGCTTGCAGCCGGCTAACTCAGAATAAGAGCAAGTAGCACAAAGAGCAGAAAGTTTTAAGTGTGAGAGAGAGAGCTTTTGAACCAAAGTGTTCGTGTCTTGTGACTGTGGAAGAGAGCCATTTATATAGTAGTTTGAAAACTGGTTAAGAATAAGGTAAGAATCAAATTGTTCAGTAATTATAGAACTCAGAATAAAAATTAGTTCGAGTCTCCCTTTGATTAAGGGAATCAGTGCAAACGGTAAAGAGCAGGTGACAAGTAAGGAAAGAAATCATACATAGCTAGAGTATAACAAATAAGGAAAGATTTCAAAATAGTACAAGTATAGAACAGGTAATTAGGGCTAGGTTCAGAAAGTTTTAATTAAGGAAATAAGCAGTAAGAATCAAGTAACAATGCAGGCAAGGCAAGGGAAAATTAACTAAGGCAAGAAAATTAATCAAATTAAGTGGAAAGGTAGGAATCGGAGGTTTAAAGGAAAGTGTTAAAATCAAACCAAGAAACAGAGAATTCAAAATCAATCAAAGAGAAGGTCATGAAAAAGAGTAAGCATGTTTAACATATAAATAGAGTAAGACATGGATAGTTAAGAATCGGCACACAACTCTAGCAAACATGAAAGTTAAACAATACTGAATCAGTGAGAAAGATGCAAGTCTTGATGTGAACAGTCAAGATGAACACAAGCACATAGGATCAGTGTATGTTTTAGGCTACGAAACTCGATAGAAGCATATCAAGGCGACGCAGTCACTAGAAATCACAAGAACTCCAAAAATGGGAACCGGTCAGTCATGCTAATACACAGAAACCAAATGAAGAAAATCTAGAAAAATTAGGGCTTTTAACATAGGCTAGTTAAAAAAACAGTAAAATCATTGAATCAGTCAAAATATGCAAGAGATAGAAGTTTAAATATAAAGAATCGGTTTAAACAAAGTTTTAGAAGAAGTTCCGAAAACCCTAATATTAGAAGAGGGTGAAAACACTTTGAAATCGATGATTCTTGTAAAAAGGATTCAATAACAATGTAAAACATCAAAGAAACAGACTCGAATCATTTTAAAATCGTACAGATCTAGGAGATGCGGGAAGAAATTAAATGACTAAATCATCATAACAATAATTTGAGGGATAATTATTGAGGATTTTATGAATAAAAGGGAAGGATATAAATCAATTAAAAATCTTTAAAATTGTGGAAAAAATTATAAAAACCTTGTGCATGCTTGTATATATATATATATGCTATTTTGAAAGTATTTATGCATATAAAAAATATAGGAAAAAATTGGGTATCAACAGCTGCCCCTCTTTACCCGGGAAGGATGAAAGAGTTTTCGGGTAAAGAAATGACGGCCAATTTTGACCGGACGGGATGCTTTGAAAAACAGGGGCCGGGCTCTAGTTTTCGAGTTGCCTACATATCCCATGTTTTACAGGAATCAAGCCATGTGTAGTTCTGGATTCATCTGCGGAATATGCCGGTGAAATTACTGCAAGAATGGACACGAGATGCCGAAGCGACTATAGTGAGCGGCTAAAGCTCGGGGCGGTTGGAGGGAACTAGAGCGAGATTGCTCCTGCTAGGACAGCGGTTGCTTACTGGTTACCTGCAGATAAAAGATGCTACAAACATGTATTTGCGAAAATTTAAACATGATTCAAATTCGCTTTGGACTATGAAGGTTTTCTTCGGACGGTTAAAGATAACGTCCTTGGACCATGATGTCCTTGGCCATGACTTGTTTAGTAAGGGATTCGCAGGCCATGAAATGTTTCTTCTCGGGCCATGAAAATGGTGCCTCCGAACCATGACACCTTTGAATAATGATATGCAATTTTTGAGATATCCTTAGGCCATGGCATGGTGTCTTCCGGCTATGAGGATGATGCCTTTAGACTATGACGTCTTTGGATGGATTGGCGATATTCCAGCCCATGATAAGCAATAGTACAATGTTAACAAGACAAGGCTTAGTCTTGTGAAATGGAGGGTAGAGCTTATCCCGATCGAAAAGAAAATAAATAGTACTAAAAATAGAGCAATATTTGTGCAAAGAGGGACATTGCTTGGTTCCATGCAGACGGCGAGGCAAGGATTAGCCTCATGCAAATACGGAGGCAGGGATTAGCCTCATGGAGTCAAGGATTAGAATCATGCAAAATAGGGAGTCAGGGATTAGACTTGTGCAAGTATGGAGGCAGGGATCAGCCTCATGCAAGTATGGAGGCAAGGATTAGCCTCATGCAAGTATGGAGGCAAGTATTAGCCTCATGCAAGCGTAGAGTCAAGGATTAGACTCATGCAAATAGGGTGGCAAGGATTAGCCTCATGCAAGTATGGAGGCAAGGATTAGCCTCATGCAAGTGCAGAGTCAAGGATTAGACTCATGCAAATAGGGAGGCAAGGATTAGCCTCATGCAGGATGGAGTCAAGGATTAGACTCATGAGAATGGGGAGGCAAGGATTAGCCTCATGCAGGATGGAGTCAAGTATTAGACTCATGCGAATGGGGAGGCAAGGATTAGCCTCATGCAGGATGTGCGGGACAGGGATTAGTCCCATGCAAAGAGCAAGAAGCAAATAAGGGTAGCATATGTCTTAGTTGGAGATGTATTCGGTGATTGATAGTGATCTTGCTAAGTGGATGTTACCGTTACGTCAGATGTGCCTGCGTTCAAAGAAAAATTGTAAGTTTTGTGGGGGGAAGGTTGGTTCCTGCTTCTATTGGCTGGCTTTTCTTTGCTCCGTTCTGAAAGCCTTTCGAGTTCCCTGGGTGATACCTGACTGTAATGAAAATAGAGTTTTCGAAAATATGCAATTATTGATGAAAAATAGAGTTATTATTAAAAAACATAGTGAAATATCACATTATTTTGGACGAACTAGCGACTGTAACACATTTCAGAGGCATTGTAACTCTCTCATATCAGAATTTTGAGGGTCCTCCTCAAAATTCTGCCCTAGTTTGGTAGATGATCTTTGAGCGTTTGCAGACAATAGGTTTTTGCTGAAACCCCTCGGATTTTTGAGAATCCTTTTCAAAATTTCTGCCCCAGTTTCTTAACTGATTTTTGATCGTCTGGCATATGCTGGTGTCGGCTGGGCTTGCTCCAGAATTTTGAGGGTCGTCCTCAAAATTCTGCCCCAGTTTCTGATCTTGGGGGAAATGGAAATTTTTTTATAATATGACCGAACCCACAGGGCTGCCTACGTATCCCCTCTTTAACGGGAAACAGGTCAAGCGTAGTTCAATTACATCATGTGAATGTGAAACATCTAAGCATAATATCTTTTGACTGCGTCTGAATTGATTGGTTTTGGCCAAATTTCTTTGTCCATTTCTGCAAGTATGAGCGCTCCTCCTGTTAGCACCTTATGAACCATATAAGGACCTTGCCAGTTGGGAGAGAATTTCCCTTTGGCTTCATATTTATGTAGGAAGATCTTCTTCAGCACCAACTGTCCTGGTGCAAACTGTCTTGGCTTGACCCTTTTGTTGAAAGCTCTGGACATTCTGTTCTGGTAAAGCTGACCATGACATACTGCATTCATCCTTTTTCCATTGATAAGGGCCAATTGTTCATAGCGTCTCCTTATCCATTCTGCATCGCCGAGTTCGGCTTCATGTATGATTCTTAAATAAGGAATCTCTACCTCGGCTGGGATGACAGCTTCGGTACCATAAACCAGCATGTAGGGAGTTGCCCCGATTGATGTGCAAATTGTAGTGCGGTATCCCAACAAAGTAAAGGGTAGCTTCTCGTGCCATTGCTTGTGGTTTTCTACCATCTTCCTTAGTATCTTCTTGATGTTTTTGTTGGCGGCTTCTACTGCTCTATTCATCTGAGGTCTATAGGCTGTGGAATTCTTGTGCTTGATTTTGAAAGTTTCACACATGGCTTTCATCAGATCACTGTTGAGATTGGCGGCATTATCAGTAACAATGGACTCGGGAACTCCGAACCGGCAAACAATACGATCTTTGACAAAATCTGCGATGACTTTCTTGGTTACAGCTTTGTGAGATACAGCCTCTACCCATTTTGTGAAGTAATCATTGGCCACTAGAATAAACCTGTGCCCGTTTGAAGCAGTGGGCTCGATAGGGCCGATGACATCCATTCCCCAGGCGGCGAATGGCCAAGGTGAGCTTGTTGCATTGAGCTCATTTGGCGGCACTTTTATCATATTGGCATGCACTTGGCATTGGTAGCATTTGCGGACATACTGGACGCGGTCTGTCTCTATGGTCATCCAAAAGTAAACGGCCCTAAGTATCTTCTTGGCCAAGACAAAACCATTCATATGCGGGCCGCAGGTCCCCGCATGTATATCCTCAAGTAGTTTAGAAGCTTCTTTTGCGTCAACACATCTTAGCAATCCCAAATCAGGAGTTCTTCTGTACAAGTTTCCTCCGCTGTGGAAGAAGTGATTGGAAAATCTTCGGAGTGTGCGTTTCTTAATGTGGTTCGCATGCTCTGGTATTCTCCTTTCACTAAATATTCCTTGATGTCATGGAACCAAGGCTTCCCGTCTGCTTCTTCCTCGACATGAGCACAATATGCTGGCCGATTGTGGATCCTTACTGGAATGGGATCAATGTAGTTCTTATCTGGATGTTGTATCATGGAGGACAAAGTGGCCAATGCGTCGGCAAACTCATTTTGAATTCTGGGCACATGTCGGAACTCTAACTTTGTAAACCTCTTTCTCAATTCCTGCACATGGTGCTGATATGGCAATATCTTGGAATTCTTGGCGGCCCACTCTCCTTGTACCTGGTGCACAAGCAAATATGAATCACCGATCACCAGCAGCTCCTGAATGTTCATGTCGATTGCCATGTTGAGTCCTAATATGCAGGCTTCATACTCCGCCATGTTGTTAGTGCGGGGAAATCTGAGTTTAGCAGATATCGGATAGTGCTGACCCGTTTCTGATACCAAAAATGCTCCTATGCCCACTCCTTTGAAATTTGCGGCTCCGTCAAAAAACATACTCCAACCATCAAATGTTTCAGTAATGTCTTCTCCTACGAATGATACATCTTCGTCAGGAAAATACGTTTTCAAGGGTTTGTATTCTCCTTCCACTGGGTTTTCAAGGTGATCTGCCAATGCTTGTCCTTTGACCGCCTTTTGAGTTACGTGGACGATATCGAACTCACTTAATAGTATCTGCCATTTGGCCAATTTTCCCATCGCCATGGGTTTCTGGAATATGTACTTTAGATGATCCATCATGGATATGAGGTATGTAGTGTAGGCACAGAAGTAATGCCTCAATTTCTGAGCTGTCCAGGTTAAAGCACGGCAAGTGTGTTCAAGCAGAGAGTACCGTGCTTCGTAAGGTGTGAACTTCCTGCTCAAGTAGTATATGGCCTGCTCCTTCCTTCCTGCCTCGTCATGTTGTCCCAAAACACATCCAAAGGCTCTATCTAGTACGGATAGATAGAGTAGCAAAGGTCGTCCTGGTTCTTGCGGGAGCAGAACTAGTGGTGTGGACATGTATTCCTTGATCTTGTCAAAAGCTTTTTGACAATCCTTTGTCCAGCTTGTTTCGGCATCTATCCTCAGCATCTTGAAGATGGGTTCACATATGACTGTGGATTGTGCTATGAAGCGGCTGATGTAGTTGAGACGCCCTAGGAAGCTCATCACATCCTTTTTGCTCTTAGGTGGCGGTAACTCCTGAATCGCCTTGACTTTAGATGGATCCAGCTCAATCCCTCGACGACTGACAATGAATCCCAATAATTTTCTTACGGGAACCCCGAATGGGCACTTTGCGGGGTTCAGTTTCAAGTTGTACCTCCTTAGCCCGTCAAAGAACTTCCTCAAGTCTGCTATGTGATATGCGGCCCTCTTGGACTTGATAATGATATCGTCCATATACACCTCTATTTCTTTGTGTATCATATCATGGAATATGGTTGTCATGGCTCTCATGTAAGTGGCCCCAGCGTTCTTCAAACCAAATGGCATCATCTTGTAACAATATACACGCCATGGTGTAATTAAAGCTGTCTTCTTTGCATCTTCTTCATCCATCCAAATCTGGTGATAGCCCGCGAAACAATCTACAAAGGATTGGAGTTCATGCTTGGCGCAGTTATCGATCAGAATGTGTATATTTGACAGTGGGAAGTCGTCTTTGGGACTTGCTCTATTTAGATCTCGGTAGTCGACACATACTCGGACCTTCCCATCCTTCTTAGGGACTAGCACAATATTAGCTAACCAGGTTGGGTACTCAACCACCCTGAGAACTTTGGCTTTGATCTGCTTGGTAACTTCTTCCTTAATTTTCAGGCTCATGTCTGGTTTGAACTTTCTAAGTTTCTACTTGACTGGCGGACACATGGGATTAGTAGGAAACTTGTGAGCAACTATGGAAGTACTCAAACCGGTCATGTCATCATATGACCATGCGAAAATGTCCTCATACACTTTAGGAACCGGATGTACTCTTCTTTCTCTGTTGGTGACAAGTGAATGCTGATGCGGGTCTCCTTGACGGTCTCGGCGTCTCCCAAATTTACTGCTTCGGTCTCGTCCAGATTAGACTTAGACTTAGACTTATTCTCAAAATTTTCAACCCCCCTGACAATTTCCTCAGGTATCTCATCTCTTCCTCTGAATCACTATTCTCATGTTGTATTGCCTCATTATATGTCATAGTCACTGATTTATCAGGAAAAGTAATAATAATGTTGTAGAAAATAAAAATGTAAAGATAGTAGTGAATAATAAAGAGCGAATTCATTTAATTAAAACTTGAAGAAAATCGTCCAGAAAAAGTACGACTCGATGAATCGAGCATTTATTTTGAAACAAGTTAAACTTAAAACAAAATTACGGAAAATCTTAAATGCCTAGAATGGCTTATAGAAGTAAATTTAGCCAAGCTACCCAGGGACTCGACGGGCTCGGGATGGTGTGGTTGTCCAGTTCCTGAGAACGGCTCCCTTCTCCATAGTTTGAATAGTGAGGCCTTCCTCCTCCTCCTCCTCAATTATGGCACTGCAATCCATGTCCTCATCCTCCAAGAACAAATTCCTCAACCCTTCTAGCGCTTCTTCTTCCGCGGTCCCCCATATTGTGTCAGCTTGGTGAAAAGCTTGTTCCAGACGTGGATCTAGCTGCTCAAGTGGGTAGTATGGTCCGCGTCAAGGAGGCGACCAATTTTTGTATTCTTGCCATGTGTACTGGTATCCGAGCCCAAAGGTAGTACCATGATTTTTCAGCTATCGGTTTGGTGATACCTTGGAGGTTCTTTCCCAATCCTTTGTCGGTTTCATATCCAGACCATGCCAGTATAGTTTCTATCTTGTTACTCCACCACTTGTCCTTTTCGACAGCATTGACCCGTTCGATGTGATGGTAGGTTTCCCCTCCTAGCCTTCTTCTATGTCCAATGGCCGAGATGGTCTGACTAGTGTAGATGGGGTTACTTCCATCTCCATGAATGATTACCTCTTGGCGGTTCCATTCAAACTTCACGCCTTGATGTAGCGTAGAAGGCACGGCTCCAGCAACATGGATCTATGGCCGGCCCAACAGAAGGTTATATGAGGCTGGTATGTCAAGTACTTAAAATTCAACGTCGAACCAAGTTGGCCCCATTTGCAAACAAAGGTTGATTTCCCCGATCGTGGCCCTCTGGGAACCATCGAAAGCCTTCACATTCATGCTTCCTACTCATGTCTCATGGAAACCTTTGTCCAACCTTTTCAGAGTGTCCAATGGACAGATGTTTAGGCTCAAACCTCCATCAACCAAGACCCTGGAAATGAACTTGTCTTCAAATTGCACTGTAATGTGAATGCTCGATTGTGATTCCGTCCCTCGGGTGGTAGCTCATCTTCATGGAAGATGATACTATGGCTTTCTAGGACTTGCCCAACTATGTTGGCCATTTCTTCGCCGATGATGTTATTGGGTACGTAAGCCTCGCTCAACACTTTTATTTAGGCGTTCTTGTGTGCCTCTGAATTCTGCAATAGTGACAGGATAGATATCTGAGCAGGGACTTTGTTCAGATGGTTAACAACATAGTACTCCTTCGCCTGTACTTTCCTCCACAAGTCATCTGGCCTAGTTTCAATGATAGGTTGCCTAGCAGTGGCCTCCTTACTTGAACCTCCTAGGTTTTCAGGTGTATAGACTCTTCCGGTTCTAGTCATTCCTTGTGCCGCGTCAGATCCTCTACCTTGGCCTTCCCTTTCCGCCGAGCCTCAGCGACATAATCCCAGGGTATTGCTTTTGAGTTGAATCGGGGTGTGGTTGATACTGTCACAGTGAAAGGTGTGACCACTTCTACTTCAAATGGAGTGGGGGTGGCTGCAGGCGGAGCCACTTCTACCTCGAATCGCACTGATGTAGTTACCTCAACCTCGACCGGTGCCTGAGTCTGAACCACTATAGGAGTAAGTGTGACTACGACCTTAGAGTCATCGCCTTCTCGAATAAGCCCGATCGACCCCTCAGGGTCCCATTCTTAATTTGTCTCTATCAGATGTACACCATCACCTCTGTGATCAGGGAGGGGATTGTTGCGGACATTAGGTGCGGCTTCCTTTGCTTGTATGACCTTGTTGTCAATTAGCGTTTAGATCTTATCCTTTAATGTCCGGCACTCAGCAGTAGTGTGCCCTTTTATACCGGAATGGTACGCACAAGTCTTGTTCGGATTGACCCACTGGGATGGATTTTCTATTGCCACAGCAGGAACAGGAGTGACATAACCGAAGGCTTTCAACCTTTCATATAATTGGTCGATGGGCTTGGTATACTGTCTGGGTGGCTTACGGTCAAAGTTGGGTCATGGTCTTGGATAATTTTGACGAGCTCGTGGTGATTGGAAATGGGATGGTTGGGAGTTATAGGTGCAATGGACAGAGGCTGGTTGGGAGTATCTGGGAGATGAAGGTTGATATATGGGTGGTGATGCTTGGTATGTGGGTGGAGGTGTTTGATAGACAAGCGGAGATTTTGGGCCCTGGGCTACCATTACTGCCCCAATATCTCTCTTCTTCGATATGCCACCTGATTGTAGTGCTTTATTCATGGCTTGCAAAGCCTCGAAGTTTGTTACCATTCCGCTCTTGATTCCTTCTTCAATCCTTTCTCAGAGTTTGATGATGTTAGACAATTTGTGATTTTCGATAACCATCAGCCTCTCATAATATTGCGGGTCCTATGCCCTGACGAAGAATTTATTCATCTGTTCTTCGTCCAAGAATAGCCTGACCTTGGCCGCTTCCGACCTCCAGCAAGTAGCATATTCACGGAAGGTCTCAGTAGGTTTCTTCTTATGATTCTGAATGTAGAAGACATCCGGTGCATTCTCTGTGTTGAACCTGAACCGGTACATGAAATCTGACGCCATGCTTACCCAATTGGACAACTTCTTGTGATTTTGGCTGATATACCAAGACAAAGAGTCCCCAGTAAGGCTCCTCATAAAGAGCTTCATTCGGATATTTTTATCCTACCCGACCCCGACAAGTTTGTCACAATAAGTTCTTAGATGAACCCTGGGATCACCTGTACCATCGAACATTTCGATCTTGGGAGGTTTGTACCCCTCTGGTAGTTCGATATCCGGCTGTATGCACAGGTCATCATAGTTCAAACCCTCTATTCCTCTGTCGCCCTCAACACCTTGAACTTGGCTTGTTAGCTTCTTGAGTTCTTCAGCCATGATTTTGATGAGCAAGTCCTTTTAGGAGGTTTCCGGTGTACAGGAGATTGGCTGGGTAGAATGAGGTATAGTTTCCACATAGATGGGGTTGCTTTGATGGGTGTCGGGAGCTTGGGTGTAGTGGTGGTCATTGATGGAGTTTTGTGGATCAGGAATGAGTGGTGGTGTATTTTGGGGAGTGTGGTAAGTGGTGGTTGGCGGGTAATGAATTGGTTGATGGTATTGTTGTGGTGGAGCCGGTGATGGGTTGGGATTCTAGGGCGGAGTTGCGTATTGATTTGGTGCGGGAGGATTTTGTGGGTGTTGGTTTTGTGTGCTTTGAGGGGGTGCTGGATTCTTGGTGTTCTGTTGGTTGATGTCAGGGACATTCAGGGTAAGTGACAGGTTTGCCAAGTTGCGAACTTGCTCAAGTTCTCCTTGCAGCTCCAGTATCTTTTGCTCCTGTCTTAAAACCAGATCATTTGGGGCCGGAGTACTACAACCGTCGGAGGTTTCTGCATTCTCAACATTCTCCTTTCGGATACCACTTAAATCGTCCATTTTTGCCTTTCCTTTGCCTTTTGTGTTGCTTGGAGGAGGAGGAGGTGGAGGGCCTCTGGATCTGGTGTGATATGCTGATGAGGCCAGTATGATTGAACCAACCTAGGGGATGGGAATAATAATAAGAAATAAGCAAAAACAAAAGGTAACAAGTCAATGAGGATCCTGAAATGTTTGCAGTATTTAAACACATATCGCAGAAATATAAATTCGCGTCCCAACTTGGGAGCCTTGTTGCGCCCAAGGAAGGCCTAGTGACAAGTAGATTTCGAGAACTTTTAATGCCAATAAATGCTTCATTTCAAAATGTAAAAATAGACGAATCCCAAAACGACACTAGGATAAAAATAATAAAATGAGTTACTATTGGCACTTGGCCTTATTACATTTAAGGAAAAGAAAAATTAAATCTAGCCTATTTGGTCCCAGAAGGACCTTCCCCAGATTCGATCTTCCGGACTCCATCATAGAGATCTCCCAGTTCACGCAGCCCTAGCAGCAAGTAGGCCCTGGCCAGATGTCCTCCTTCAGCTCCTTCAGCGTTCTGGCAATTCTCAATTCTCTTTATGACCTTGCCTTCCAACTCCACTATTCCTCGCTCTAGATATTCTAGTTTCCTATTGGAAGTAACCGCCATCTCTTTCCATTCCTCAATCAATCTCACATTCCTCTCATGATCTCCCGGTGTTCGTTCTCAGAGTCGTGGACCCTCTTGCGCAGCATGTTGTACTTGACCTGAGCTTCAGCTTCCTCATCTATGATTTTGTTCCCTCGACCGGCCCCTGGCGTCACCATTCCTTTCAGATTGTCTTCCAACCATGCCGGGTAGAGAGGCTCGCACCCTGTATGATACCTATCTGGATCGACGGTGTTCTGCTCCATGATGATTTTGCAGTGCCACATGTGTTGAGCCTAGCATTTATGAGGGACGTTGTCGTCTTGAAAGTCTGCCCTGAAATGATTCATCTTAACAACCCTTGGTACAACCTATTTTCGGCTTGCTTGCCTCATAACCCGCATAGGGACATATGGGTATATACCCCTCAACCCGATTAGCACCAAGTGCGGAGCATCCCTGGATCTGATAATAAACTCGTCTGTCGAGAACCATTCAACCATCCATTGCACCTGTTCCTCGGTTAGATTGTCGAAGAACTCTACCCATTCCTTGGCGCTTTCTGGCTGAGCAAATCTATCTGGAATATAAGTCATTTGCTTGGGGTAATGGAAAGCAATGTGATCGTTCCAAGCCCTTCGCAGGAATTCTTGGCGATAGTGACCCTTTTGGAAATTCTCCACAACTGTAGTAATAAGTTGCAGCCCTCGAAATGATTTACCCCTCTCTGACAATGCTCTAGAGCCCTATAGATGTCGGCTACGATCATGGGGACTATGGTGTATGCCTGTCCATTAATCCCTTCCATCAAAGTCTTTGCAACCATAGCCAACCTAGTGTGAATTCTTCCCTTTTTCATTGGGAACACTATCAGGCCTAGGAAGCACACAATGAATACAAATACCCTGCGGTGGATATGACCCAGAGAAGTGATCAAGATCTCATCATGGTAGGTGCGGAAAGATTTGCTATGGCCATACCTCTCGTACAGGTATTCGAAAGGTATATAAGATTCCTTCAAGCACACTAAGTCGACATTCTTCTTCAATCCCATCATCTTCAAAAAAAACTGCCCGTACGGTTTTCTGGTACCAATAGCCCAAGACTGTCCCAAGTTAATCCCGTAAGCCCTCCAATTTCCTCCAGAAGTGGTGTCATTTCTATGTCGCCAAAATGAAACACCGCCCTCTCACTATCCCAAAATAAGGTGGCAGCTTCGATCAGTTTGTTGTTTGGCTCAATATACAGCAAGGAGGGCAGGTTACCCAGGTACTTCCTCACATGTTTCTTGTCACTTGAGGAAAGGTCCTCCCACCAATCTAGCAGTAATGATGGGATGTTGCTAACCATACCGAAACTGGGACCTCGTACCTCATTTTCTGCAAAACAAAAAGGGTTAGGCCCTTCTCCCCCACCAGACTCGACTATTTATACATTTGTGATCAATATCGGCATCTAGTTCTCTAAATTATTACACAGAACGTGGTTGTGTCCGTTGGGATTATGGAAAACCCGATGGACTTTGGATAAGGCTTATCTTAAAGGATCATTATGCGGACAACATAACTGATCCGACTAGGTTTGACCATGATGCATGCACAATTTTAACCAGAGTAAGGTTTCTATGGGGTTTTAGACCGGTACCCTCAAGCGGACAACTCGAGGGGGAAGGCACGGAACCATCGACTGCACCGCTGATCGACTAGTTTTACCGCAAATAAGCCTTTCCGTATTTAAGGGTAGTAAATAGGAAGAGTGCAACCACTCATTAAAGCATTGCTATAAGATTTGATACGCACGAGTGGAATATGATGTGAGCATGATTTATGCAGCACTTAATAACATGTAGTCAAGTATTTGCACGTAAGGAAAAATAAATACAGTATTTAAATTATTGAAAGATGGTTACAGGTAAAGGAAACAAAGAGACAAGTCAGTTTCAAGCATAAAGAACAATAAATGCTTAAAAGAAAACAGACAGTCAAAATTAAAATAAGGGAAGAGGGTACGGGATAAAGCAATGCTTGGACTAATTCATAAGGGCAAGTTCGTTATGGTAAGAGCCTAATTATCCCCAGCAGAGTCGCCACGTTGTCGCGCCCCCTTTTTTCCCTTCCTCGCGGGGGGAAGTTCGGGTTTCGAAATTTCATGGTGGTAATAACTCATTTCCTTTTGGGAATTGGGTATTTGAAGAGTCGCCACCTAACGGATTATGGTGCGTTAGGGCACCTAGAGTGATTAACTCTTGGATTGGTTTGCATTACCAGAGACTTAGGGTAAGGGCTCGAAATAACCTCGAGGGGAAGGTTTTAGGCACCCCTCTTGGTCCACAACTGTGGGTCCCGGCCGAACTTATATTTACAAATTAGTCCAAATAAATACTTGAAACGAATAAGGCATGTTTGTATAACTCAAATAATAAGACATAGGTTTTGGACAAGTTGTATTATAAAACAAAAAGGAATTTTGAAAAGGAGGAGTCCTAGGTTGATTAGCATATAGGATCACCCCACACAATATCTGGTAAACACTCCTCAATGAGGGGCTACACGTGACATTAGCGCGTAGTCATCATATCCCATATCTACCCTTCCCATCCCCTTAGTGGTCATTCAAAGCGAGTGTTGGTCAACGATTTCTATTGCGTGTTGTTACCCGTCCCTTCTTAATGGTCCTGGAGGGATTTTAGGACCTTAACCTATAAGTGGTTCTAGACAGACCCCTAAGGTCTTAAAGGTGAAAATACTAAGGTGACAAGCAAGAACAATTAGGACTTTAGCACATAAGATAAAAGGGAGCAATTAGAGGCTCAGGTTTACCTCCTCAAATAATACACATACGCAGCACGACTCAAGCACAAATAAGGGCCTTTTGTTGAGCAGTATCCTAAGGCATGATGTCTAAGTGAAATATACAGAAGACAGGCAGTTTATTTTGTAAACTCATAAGTAATGACCCTAGCATGTTGCCTACTAAATTTTTTTAAATAATGTTAAGCCAGAACAACATTAAGTCACAGAAACAGTTTCAGAGTTGCAAGATTTTAAAATGTCCTATAGGCTTGCCTATACGCGGAATACTGATGACTACATTTTATATAGTGAAACAAGGCAAATCTTTAAACAGACTCTTTCGATCCTTATAGGCATGCTGTCTAATGATAGATTGAGGCAGTTTTTGAAAGAACTTGTTTTAGGGAAAATAGACCATTAATTAACTAGTTTCGAAGTGAGCTAATCGTTAATCGAATTGATTTATTTAAACTAAACTAGTTTAGATCTGTAGGCAGAATTTCTGGTGGCATTCCTTATAGGCATGGTATCTAGTTTTAATACCGATTTCAAAAACTTTGCAGGCATGATGACAAATAAAAAACATGTAAACACTTGTTATAACGGAAGCTGGATTGGGATTATATCCTATAGGCATGGCGTCTACTTGTTAAATTGATTTTAAGACCTACAAACATGATTTCTATTATGGAATAACTTGAGACCTATAGGCATGATTTTTAACATGGTAAAGCAAGCATAGCAAATAATGTAAATTCCTATAGGCATGGTTTCTGGCATGGTAAGGCACTCATATCGAAAAGTAAAGTCCTATAGGCTTGATCTCTACCCGTACTACCCCACGGACATGTAACTACCCCCCCTTTCACTAGTTGCCCCAATATTCGTTTACAAATTATTAAAGACCATATGAATGAGTTACATAAGTAGATAAGAAAATAAGAAGTTATTCTATAGGGAGCCTACAGGTAGGCTCAGATGTCCAAAGCCTCAAATAGCCTCAAATGCCCAAATTCCATAGACAATGTCATAGTCTAGGTGCATCAAAGTTCCCTAAGGATCTCAAGGATCTCGGGCAATGCTTACACCTAGACTTGGTAACCAAATTGAATAAGTGCAGTGTGGAAGGGCCAACCTCAGTATGCCAGAGTTCAGAGGGTTCTCAAGAGGATCCCAAGGCAGTACACATACTGGAGGGGGCAGAACCTATTGACTTAGGAGTAGAGTGAGAGTCCTTGACACAATAAAAGGTCTTAGTAGGAAAACAGTATTAAAAGGAGGTTTGTTTGAAATAATTTATGGAGTAAAAGAGGGAGTCATGCAGTAAAAAAAATTAGAAAAGAGAGGGTTACATGATTAGACAACACCAAATCAAACATGGAGCCCAAAAACACATCAGTAATACTCACAGGACCAAAATAGGAGGATGAACCTACATACAGGCATGATGGGGATTGGGGATACATAGAGCACATGATTGTAAACACATAACAGGCAAAGGTCTTAAGAATTGGTACAGACATGCTCAGACACAACTGATCAGCCATAGTCACAGAACCAGCAATGCTTAAGGGGGTTCAGTATAGGATCCACATTATTTAAGATCAATCTCAGAACTATACAAGTTCAGAAGTGCAGACTACTTCACAAGGAGACTCATACCAGGAACTAGATAGAGCAAAATCACATGGAGACAGACTACATAGAGGGGGGGGTAACATGTTCATACTGATCCTGAGGAAGGGGAGTACATAACATGCAAATCATGTAATCATATTAACTGCAAGTTTCACAGCAAAACCATAAGTAAAAGCAAACTAGAAACAGGATGAACTGAAGCAATAAAAGAACTATATTGTTGTTGGAACTTGAATTGAAACTAGAACATACAAGTAAAGAAGACAGTAGATAAAAGTTAAGGAGCAGGAGAGCACAATTGTTAGCCTTAGCTTGCAGCCGGCTAACTCAGAATAATAGCAAGTAGCAAAAAAGAGAGAGCAGAAAGTTTAAGTGTGAGAGAGAGCTTTTATAACCAAAATGTTCGTGTTTGTGTTAATGAGAGAGTGTGGATATATAGTAGTTCGAAATTAGATAAAAATAAGGTAAGAATCATAGTAGCATAGTAATTATGGAACTCAGAATCAATTAGAGCAAAATCAGGACAAGTACTCACTTAAATTAAAGGAATTAATTCAAACGGTAATAACAAGTAACAGGTAAGAAAAGAAATCAGTGTATGACTAATAAGGAAAGATTCAAATTCAGTAAGTATAGGGTAAACAATTAGGGCTAAGTTCAGAACACTCTAATNAAATAGGAAGAGTGCAACCACTCATTAAAGCATTGCTTATAAGATTTTGATACGCACGAGTGGAATATGATGTGAGCATGATTTATGCAGCACTTAATAACATGTAGTCAAGTATTTGCACGTAAGGAAAAATAAATACAGTATTTAAATTATTGAAAGATGGTTACAGGTAAAGGAAACAAAGAGACAAGTCAGTTTCAAGCATAAAGAACAATAAATGCTTAAAAGAAAACAGACAGTCAAAATTAAAATAAGGGAAGAGGGTACGGGATAAAGCAATGCTTGGACTAATTCATAAGGGCAAGTTCGTTATGGTAAGAGCCTAATTATCCCCAGCAGAGTCGCCACGTTGTCGCGCCCCCTTTTTTCCCTTCCTCGCGGGGGGAAGTTCGGGTTTCGAAATTTCATGGTGGTAATAACTCATTTCCTTTTGGGAATTGGGTATTTGAAGAGTCGCCACCTAACGGATTATGGTGCGTTAGGGCACCTAGAGTGATTAACTCTTGGATTGGTTTGCATTACCAGAGAGTAGGGTAAGGGCTCGAAATAACCTCGAGGGGAAGGTGTTAGGCACCCCTCTTTGTCCACAACTGTGGATCCCGGCCGAACTTATATTCACAAATTAGTCCATATAAATAAACAGTTGAACCAAATAGGTTGCAAGTAAAGCACGTTGGATAACTCTAGTAATAGGATAAAGATTTTTTGAATAAGTTGTAAACAATGGTTTTGAATAGAAAAGGAATTTTGGTAAAGGAGCAGTCCTAGGTTGGTTAGCCTATAGGATCATCCCACACAATGTCCGGTAAACACTCCTCGATGAGGGGCTGCACGTGACATTAGCGCGTAGTCATCATATCCCATATCTACCCTTCCTATCCCCTTAGTGGTCATGCAAAGCGAGTGTTTGGTCAGCGATCTCTATTGCGTGTTGTTACCCGTCCCTTCTTAATGGTCCTGGAGGGATTTAGGACCTCTACCTATAGGTGGTTCTAGACAGACCCCTAAGGTTTTAAAAGTGAAAATTCTAAGGCGACAGGCAAAACAATTAGGACTTTTAGCAAATAAGATAAAAAGGAGCAATTAGAGGCTCAAAGTTTCCTCCTCAAATAAGGCACATAAACAGCACGACTCAAGCACAATTAAGGGCATTTTATTAAACAGTATCCTAAGGCAGGATGTCTAGGTGAATATGCAGAAGACAAGCAATTTATTTTATAAACTCAGGAGTAATGACCCTAGCAGTTGCCTATTGGTTTTTTTTAAAGCATGTTAGGATCAGAAAAAACATTAAGTCATATAAAACAATTTCAGGATTGCAAGTTTTGAAAACGCCCTACAGGTTTGCCTATACGCGGAATACTGATGAATACATTTTAAGGTAAAGCAGGGCAGATTTTAAAACAGACTAATAACAAATTAAAGCAGTTTCGAAAGAACTCGTTTGGGAAAAGTAAACCATTAATTTGACCAGTTTCGAAGTGGACTGAACGTGACTGGATTGATTTAAACTAGTTTAGATCGACAGGCAGAATTTCTGGTAGCATTCCTTATAGGCATGATATCTAGTTGTTTAACACTGATTTCAGAAACTTTGCAGGCAGGGAAAACATGTAAACACTTATTATAATAGAGGCTTGGTTAAATTATATCCTATAGGCATGGCAACTACTTGTGAAACTGATTTTTAAGACTAATAAACATGATTTCTATAATGAATCACTTGAAACCTATAGGCATGATTTCTAACATGGTGAGACAAACATGACAAGATACGAAAATCCAATAGGCATGTTTTCTACTTAGTAAGGCAATCATATCAAAATGTAAAGTCCTATAGGCATGGTTTCTACTCGAATTACCCCACAAACATGTAACTACCCACCCCTTTTCAATAATTACCCCAATATTCGTTTACAAATTATTACAGACCATATGAATGAATTACAAAATAAATAAAAAAAAATAAGAAATTATTCAATAGGGAGCCTTCAATTAAACCCAGGTTTCCAAAGCCTCCAATAGCCTCAAATGCCCAAATTCCATAGACAATGTCATAGTCCAGGTGCATCAAAGTTCCCTAAGGATCTCAAGGATCCCGGGCACTGCTTACACCTAGACTTGGTAACCAAATTGAATAAGTGCAGTATGGAAGGGCCAGACTCAGTATGCCAGAGTTCAGAAGGCTCTCAAGAGGATCCCAAGGCAGTACACATACTGGAGGGGGCAGAACTTATTGACTTAGGAGTAGAGTGAGAGTGCTTTACATAGTTTGAAAGGGTTTTAGTAAGAAAATAGTGTTAAAAGAGACTTGTTTGAAACAGTTTTGTAGAATAAAAGAGAGGGTCATGCAGTAAAACAGCTTTGAAAAGAGAGAGTTACATGATCAAGCAACAGTAAATCAAACATGGAATCTAAAATCACATCAGCAATGTTCACAGGACCAAAACCAAGAGGAAAGAAACTACACACAAGGGTGATGGGGATATAGAACACATGATTGTAAACACAGAACCAGCCAAGGTCTTAGGAAGTGGTACAGACATGCTCAAGCACAACTGATCAAGCACAGTCACAGAACCAGCAATACGTAAGGGGGTTTAGTATAGGATCCAAATGATTTAAGACAGATTCTAGAACCGTACAAGTCAAGAGTGTAGACTACATAGAGGGGATTCATACCATAAACCAGATAGTGCAAAACCAGACTACATAAAGGGGGAACATGCTCATACTGATCCTAAGGAAGAGTGTTCATAATATGCTAATTATGTAATCACATTAACTGCAAGTTTCACAGCAAAACCATAAGTAGAAGCAAACTAGTAACAAGATGAATTGAAGCAGTAAAAGAACCATGTGTGAGAGCAGAAGTAGCACAAAGAGCAATAGTTAGCCTTGGCTTGCAGCCGGCTAACTCAGAATAAGAGCAAGTAGCACAAAGAGAAAAAAGTTTTAAGTGTGAGAGAGAGAGCTTTTGAACCAAAGTGTTCGTGTCTTGTGACTGTGGAAGAGAGCCATTTATATAGTAGTTTGAAAACTGGTTAAATATAAGGTAAGAATCAAATCGTTCAGTAATTATAGAACTCAGAATAAAAATTAGATCGAGTCTCCCTTTGATTAAGGGAATCAGTGCAAACGGTAAAGAGCAGGTGACAAGTAAGGAAAGAAATCATACATAGCTAGAGTATAACAAATAAGGAAAGATTTCAAAATAGTACAAGTATAGAACAGGTAATTAGGGCTAGGTTCAGAAAGTTTTAATTAAGGAAATAATCAGTAAGAATCAAGTAACAATGCAGGCAAGGCAAGGGAAAATTAATTAAGGCAAGCAAATTAATCAAATTAAGTGGAAAGGTAGGAATCGGAGGTTTAAAGGAAAGTGTTCAAATCAAACCAAGAAACAAGGAATTCAGAATCAATCAAAGAGAAGGTCATGAAAAAGAGTCAGCATGTTTAACATATAAATAGAGTAAGACATGGATAGTCAAGAATCTGCACACAACTCTAGCAAACATGAAAGTTAAACAATACGGAATCAGTGAGAAAGATGCAAGTCTTGATTTGAACAGTCAAGATGAACACAAGCACATAGAATTAGTGTAAGTGTTAGGCTAAGAAACTCAGTAGAAGCATATCAAGGCGAGGCAGTCACTAGAAATCACAAGAACTCCAAAAATAGAACTGGTCAGTCATGCTAATACACAGAAACCAAACGAAGAAAATCTAGAAAAATTAGGGCTTTTAACATAGGCGAGTTGAAAAAGCAGTAAAATCATAAAATCAGTCGAAATATGCAAGAGATAGAAGTTTAAATATAAAGAATAGGTTTATACAAAGTTTTAGAAGAAGTTCCGAAAATCCTAATTTTAGAAGAGGGTGAAAACACCTTGAAATCGATGATTCTTGTAAAAAGGATTCAAGAACAGTGTAAAACA
>NW_017676025.1:30466-53779 GCF_001879085.1 Nicotiana attenuata | reverse complement strand
GCTCTTGCCATTCTTTGTTGGTACAATTGGCCATGACACACTGATGCCAATCTTTTCTCATCGATCAAACTCAACTGTTCCAGGCGGGTTTTTACCCATTCATCATCATCGATCTCAGCCTCCGCGATAATTCGAAGGGACGGGATCTCCACTTCTGCGGGTATCACTGCTTCGGTGCCATACACCAATGAATAAGGAGTCGCCCCTACTGAAGTTCGAACAGTGGTGCGGTACCCCAACAATGCAAAAGGCAGTTTTTCATGCCACTGTCTAGAACCCTCTACCATTTTCCGAAGTTTCTTCTTTATATTCTTGTTGGCCGCTTCAACCGCACTATTTGCCTTAGGGCGGTATGGGGTAGAATTGCGATGGGTAATCTTGAATTGCTCACATGTCTCTTTCATCAAATGACTATTGAGATTAGCTCCATTGTCTGTAATGATCACCTTTGGTATCCCAAACCAACAGATGATATTTGAATGCACAAAATCCACCACAGCTTTCTTGGTTACGGACTTGAACGTTTTAGCCTCTACCCACTTGGTAAAGTAGTCTATAGCCACTAAAATGAACCTGTGCCCATTTGACGCTGCTGGCTCAATTGGCCCAATGACGTCCATGCCCCATGCAACAAAAGGCCACGGTGCGGACATCGTGTGTAATTCTGATGGTGGAGAATGAATCAAATCTCCATGCACTTGGCACTGATGACATTTGCGTACGTAACTGATGCAATCCCGCTCCATAGTAAGCCAGTAATACCCCGCTCGGAGGATCTTCTTTGCCAGAACGTACCCACTCATATGCGGTCCACAAACTCCGGAATGTACCTCAGTCATGATAGCTGTGGCCTGCCTCGCATTAATACATCTTAACAACCCGAGATCTGGAGTTCTTTTGTACAATACTCCTCCACTAAAGAAAAACCCGCTTGCCAACCGTCGAATCGTTCTTTTCTGGTCACCTGTGGCCTGTACCGGATACACCCCCATCCTGATATAGTCCTTGATGTCATGAAACCACGGCTCGCCGTCAAGTTCCTCTTCCACCATATTACAATAAGCATGCTGATCGCGGACCTGAATCTGCAAAGGGTCCACGTAAGCCTTATCCGGATGATGCAACATTGATGCCAAAGTAGCCAACGCATCGGCGACCTCATTATGAATCCTTGGAATGTGCTTGAACTCTATTGACTGAAACCGTTGACAAAGATCATGCAAGCATTGTCGGTACGGTATAAGCTTCAATTCCCGTGTTTCCCATTCTCCTTGAATTTGGTGTACAGTAGGTCCGAGTCACCCATGACCAAGACTTCCCGGATGCCCATGTCTATAGCCAACCTCAAACCCAAGATACACGCCTCATATTCAGCCATGTTATTGGTGCAATAGAAACAAAGTTGAGCCGTAACAGGGTAGTGTTGCCCTGTCTCAGAAATAAGTACTGCTCCTACCCCGACGCCTTTGGTGTTGGCAGCCCCATCAAAGAACAGTTTCCATCCTGGCTTCTCGACCTGTTCTAATTCGTCAACATGCATTACCTCTTCATCAGGAAGTATGTCTTCAAAGGTTCATATTCTTCATCGACTGGATTCTCGGCCAGGTGATCAGCCAACGCTTGTGCTTTCATTGCAGTTCGGGTCACATAGACAATGTCAAATTCCGTGAGCAAGATCTGCCACTTGGCGAGCCTCCCTGTGGGCATGGGCTTTTGAAAAATATACTTCAATGGGTCCAACCGAGAGATGGGATAGGTGGCATAAGATGACAAGTAATGTTTCAATTTCTGCGCTACCCAAGTTAAGGCACAACACGTCCTCTCAAGTTGAGTGTACTTCACCTCGCAAGATGTGAACTTCTTGCTGAGGTAATAAATTGCCTGCTCTTTCTTTCCCGTGATGTCATGTTGCCCCAATACACAGCCGAAAGAGTTATCCAAAACTGTCAGATAAAGAATCAAGGGTCTTCCCGGCTCAGGAGGGACCAACACAGGTGGACTGGCAAGATATTCCTTAATTTTGTCAAATGCGGCCTGACATTCGTCGGTCCATCTGACTGCAGCATCCTTCTTTAACAGCTAAAAGATAGGCTCACAAGTCGTTGTGAGCTGGGCAATGAACCTGCTGATATAATTTAATCTCCCAAGCAAACTCATCACCTCTTTTTTGTTCTTTGGCGGCGGTAGCTCTCGAATGGCTTTGATCTTAGACGGGTCTAACTCAATACCACGTCGACTTACCACAAACCCCAGCAGTTTCCCAGACGGGATACCAAATGCGCACTTCGCTGGATTAAGCTTGAGGTTGTACCTGCGGAGCCTCTGAAAAAACTTCCTCAGGTCCTTGACATGGTCACACTGCTTCCTCGACTTTATGATCACGTCGTCTACATAGACCTCAATTTCCCGATGTATCATGTCATGGAACATGGTGGTCATCGCCCTCATAAATATTGCCCCTGCGTTCTTCAACACAAATGGCATGACCCTATAACAATACGTTCCCCAAGGCGTGATGAATGCCGTCTTTTCCGCATCCTCCTCATCCATCAAAATCTGGTGATAGCCCGCATAACAATCCACGAAGGAAGCAATCTCATGCTTTGCGCAATTGTCAATCAATATGTGGATGTTTGGCAATGGGAAGTTGTCTTTTGGACTCGCCTTATTGAGATCACGGTAATCAACGCACACTCTGGTCTTTCCATCCTTCTTTGGAACAGGCACAACATTGGCTAACCAGGTGGGATACCGCGTGACCCGGATGACCTTTGCATCAAACTTTTTGGTGACCTCTTCTTTGATTTTCACACTGATATCTGTTTTAAATTTCCTTAGCTTCTGCTTGACAGGAGGGCATGCTGGGTCGGTGGGCAATTTGTGGACCACCAAGTCAGTGCTTAAACCCGGCATATCGTCGTATGACCATGCGAAAACATCTTTGTACTCAAGCAATGCTTTGATTATCTCTTCTTTGAGCTGAGGTTCCAAATGGACACTTATTTTCGTTTCCCGTACATTATCCTGATCCCCTAAGTTGATTGCTTCTGTGTCATTCAGGTTAGGTTTGGGTTTTTCTTCAAAATGGCTTAATTCTTTACTGATTTCCTCAAAAGCTTCCTCATCATCATATTCTACTTCGTCATCAAACTCAATTTCTTGTATTATTATTTCATAGTTAGATTGGCATTTAAGACCGGCTCGAAGACTCCTCATGCATGACACATCACTGAAACCAGCGTAAAAGGGACTGTACAAGAAGGAAAAGAAAGACAAAATAAAAACTACCAGGAATGAAAAAGGAGGGAAATTGCATTTCATTAAAATGTAAGATAACAACGTTTAACTCATCCAAACGGACGGAACATAGCATCCGAATTACAACCTTGGAAATAATCCAGATTAAACTGAAAGGAAATCAAAACTAACTACCAAGACTCCCTCCGGGTAGGAAGGGGAGTTGCTTCCCAATTGTTAAGCTTTGCCTGGGGCCCCACGAACTGAACATCTGCCTTGCTTGGACCTTCTCCGGCCTCCAACACATTCACCTCATCAAACAGCTTTTCCAACCTCTCGATCAGCTCCTTGTCGAGATCAATCGAACAACTGGGCATTGTTGTTGCTAGGCGCTTCTTAGTACCAGGCCTGACAAAGGAATGGGAAAGGCGGGGAATAGGTTTTGGAAGGGTCCATGCTTTGTTTTTCATCTTTCTAGCTCGCCTTATGTCTGCAGCAGTGGGCCTAAAGCCTAAACCAAAAATATCCAGGTTTCCAGGAAGGGATACCGGCTGTACGATGCCTTGCAAAGAAGCACCCAAGCCTTTTCCAGGTACGAATCCGTTCTTCAGCATTTCCGACGTAACCATGACGGATGCAGCAGCTACCTTTGGCACAGGAATACACTCCCCTTCCGGGATCTTTTCAACCGATACCGTGTCAAAGACTTGATAAACCCACGGACCTTTGTCGTCCTCAGCTTCTATGAAAGGCACAATTGCACTACCCAGAGCACACGAACTATCTTCCCCATGCACCACAATCTCTCGCCTGTCCCACTCGAATTTGACAATCTGGTGTAGGGTCGATGGCACTGCTTTTTCTGCATGGATCCAGGGTCGGCCTAACAGAAGATTGTAAGAAACGGGCACGTCGAGCACCTGGAACTCCATAGTAAATTCAACCGGTCCTATCGTCAGTTCCAACACTATATCGCCAACTGTGTCCTTTCCTCCTCCATCAAATCCTCGCACGCAAATGCTATTCTTGTGGATTCTCTCACTGTCCACCTTTAACTTGTCCAGGGTGGAGAGAGGGCAGATGTTTGCACTGGACCCATTGTCAATCAGCACCCGGGTGACCACAGAGTCTTCGCATTTCACCGTGAGGTAGAGTGCTCTATTATGCTCAGTGCCTTCCAAAGGCAGCTCATCATCAGAAAATGTAACCCTGTTGACCTCGAAAATCTTGTTTGCTATTTTCTCTAGATGGTTCACAGAGATCTTATCAGGAACGTGGGCTTCATTCAAAATTTTCATCAATGCCTGGCGGTGCTCATCCGAGTTGATCAATAATGATAGCAATGAGATCTGTGCCGGGGTCTTTCTCAACTGTTCTACAATGGAATAATCTTGCGCCTTCATCTTCTTCAAGAATTCTTCTGCTTCTTCTTCAGTTACGGCCATTTTTACTGGCACTGGATTATCTTTGGCTGTTTTAGCTTTTCTCAGTTCTTCAGGGGAAAAGCATCTTCCTGAACGAGTCAGCCCATGGGTTTCACAAACTTCTTCTTTAACCTCCTTCCCCTTATACGTCACTGTCACTCGGCCGTAATTCCATGGGACGGCCTTTTCACTGATTACTGGTAACTGAGTCACTGGCTTGATGATAACCGGCTCTGTGCGAGCCCCTTTTACGATCACAACGGGTTTGACAGCTGCCCCTGGCACCACCACTTTTACTAGTTCTTATTTTACTGCAACACTGCTCAAAGGCTCCTTCTTTATCACCACGACTGGTTTGCTAACTGTTTCCTCTACCTTGATCAATAACCTCCTACTAGTTGGTTTCTCATTCGATCTGTCCTCACTAGCCCTGATCATCATTACGGTTTGTGAAGGCTTCTTATGCTCTCCCTTTTGCACTAACTCAATCATATAGGTCTCGTGATGGGTTGGCAATGGATTTTGAGTGATGTTAGGCGTCTCTGGGGCCTGCACTTCAATTCGGCGGGTATCAATGAGCTCCTGGATGGCCGTTTTCAAATGCCAGCATTTTTCTGTGTCATGTCCCGGAGCACCCGAGCAATACTCGCAACTCACCGAGTGGTCCAGATTCCTTGGGGGAGGATTTGGCAATTTGGGTTCAATCGGACTCAACATGCCCAACTGTCTCAATCTGTGGTATAAGCTGGTGTAAGATTCACCCAACGGAGTGAAAGTCCTCTTCTTCTGCAGCCTATCATTCTTAGATGCAGGGTTGGGTCGAAAACCGGTTCCAGTGGGGTTTCTGTAGGCTCTCGGGGGTGGGTAGGTGCTTTGAGTTGGGTACGTATTCTGTGGGGTGGGTGTGCGCCATTGCGCATGGGTAGGAGGCTGGGGGTATGTTTGGGCATGGTGGACAGAGAAATGGGGGACAGGGGGTGGGTAGTAGTGTTGCGGTGGGCCATGTGGGGTGTGTGGGTAGGTTTGGGGGTGGGGTCGAGGTTGGTGATAATATGGTGATGGGCCCCTGGACCAAGCTCTCGATTCTACTACTGCAACATCTTCTTTCTTTTTCTTTCCCAATACCCCTCCAGTGCCGCTCTGGATGGCCTGGGTAGTTGCCTTGATCGCCGAATAGCTCATAATTTTGTTGGACTTAAGCCCCTCTTCCACCATACTTCCCATTTTCACTACCTCATTGAAAGTTTTTCCCACTGCTGACACCAGGTGACCATAGTAGGTGGGCTCCAAAGCCTGTAGGAAATAATCAACCATCTCGCTCTCTTTCATTGGAGGATCGACTCTTGCCGCCTGCTCTCTTCACCGGAAACCGTATTCTCTGAAGATTTCCCCGGGATTCTTCTCAATTTTAGTCAGTGACAGACGGTCCGGGACAATTTCGAGATTATATTGAAAGTGGCATGCAAACGCTTGGGCCAAATCATCCCAAGTGTACCATCGAGCATGATTCTGTCGTGTGTACCATTCCAAGGCTGCACCACTTAGACTTTGACTGAAGTAAGCCATCAATAACTCGTCCCTTCCCCCAGCTCCTCTCATTTTGCTGCAGAACCCCCTTAAATGGGCCACCGAATCACCATGTCCATCATATAAGTCAAACTTGGGTAACTTGAATCCTGCTGGCAACTGGACATCGGGAAACAAGCACAAATCCTTGTAGGCCACACTCACTTGACCTCCGAGACCCTGCATATTTCTGAATGACTGCTCTAAGCTCTTAACCTTTCGTATCATCTCCTCTTGCTCAGGGTTTTTGGGAGGCTTCTCTTCTTCAGCTGAGAGATCAAAACGGGGAGTGTAAGAGCATGGTTCTGGGGGTTTGAAGGTGGGTTCGGGTGGGTAACAGTGGTTTTCATGGGTTTGGAACAGAGGTTCACTAGAGGATCTGTGTAATGCGGCGGGTGGAGGAGCCACAAACACAGGAGTAGTTGGCGGTGGAGGGCATGGGATTTGTTTGGGTGGTGGAGGTGGTGGTGTTTGAGAGGTGGTTTCGTAGTACTGCTGGTATGTAGGGAAAGCCGGAGATGAGTTCACTGTGGGAGGATCTTGAGGCTGAGCTAGTGGTGGGATGTAGGCAGGGTTAGCAGGATAGGCTGGTGGTGGATGTCCCTTTGACCAGGCCTGGTACATCTCGGCCATTTGTTGCTTCAGTTTATACATCTCCTCCTTCATTGCATTAACTTCCACTAGTTCCTCCTCCCTAGACGGGTCGACAATGCTTGCCTCTAACTCCTGGTTGACCATGTTTGATTTGTTCTTAGACTGGGTATTGTAGGAATGGGTTGCCAGAATGCCAGTCAGCTAACCACCTGCCTGGACTCATCATCAATAACAACTTTGTTAGCGGTTAGAGCATTAATAAATAGGTATCCACACATTTGGGAATGAATGCACCTAAGCAGTTAACCATTTCTATTATGCCTTTGCTTGGTTGCATGTGTCGTCCCGGCTTTGTGTGTTTTTTATTTGCTAGTCCTTTTCTTTGCTTTATCCTCTCACTCTTCCCTCTTGTTTTCATTGTTCGTTCCTTGCCTTTCCCTCTTTTCTTTTGCTTTTCTTTCTAATTTCTCCTCTCTCCTTCTTTTCTCTTTCCTATTTTCCCTCTTGCCTTGGCCTTTCTTGTTCCTACTCTCCTTTCCTCAAAATTGTTTTTCCATTCTTTCTTTCCTTTTCTCTTGCTCGCTTTTATTCTCTTTTGTTTGCCTTTTTTTTAATTTTATGTTTTTGGTTACGGTCGAATCCTATGGAGATTGCCTACGTATCATGACCCCGCATGAATCAGACCAAGCGTAGTTCTTGCAAATAAATGCGAAAATAAGGAAACAATTTTTGGGGAATTTTTCTCAATTTTTTCATTAATAACAACTGCGATTACAAAAGCTACCAGACTATTTGTTTTTCTTTTTCTCAAAAAGGGAAGTTACAAAAACAGACTCGAAAACAAAAATACAGACTCGATTAACTAGGCATACATCAAAGCTTTAAACCCTGGGGCCCGCGGGGCATCACTCGGCATCGCCACGGGCCTGCGCAAGACTAAGAAGGTTTCAATGTCAACTGGGTCATCCTGGACAAGGAGTTCTAAGGAAAAGTGTGACTATTTAAAGAAAGCTGACTTATTATGATTTAAAAGAAAAGTGGCTATTTTTTCAAAAATTTTATTTAAGAAAGCAAAGACTTGATTTTGCAAATACGGCCTCCCAGCACTTCCGGGAGGGAGTTTTAAGGCTGTGCCCGCAAACCATTTAAAAATGACTCAGGGTGGCTGTTCTTGCAAAAACAACCTTCCCGCGCCCTTTTGGGGACATTCGGCTTATTTTAAACAAGAATGGCGGCACCCGACTTATTTTGACAAAAAGTTAAAGTCTTGGTATTTTTGGCTATTTTAGCAAAAGGAAGGTTGGACCCGATGAGGGTTGCCTACGTATCTCACATCCGGCGAGAATCAAACCAGCGTAGTTCGGGCAAATTGGTCAAAACCAAATATATTTTTTGAACAATCTCTTTTTTTGTTTTTTGCTTTTTCCAAATATTTTCCTTTTCAAAAATCCGGCAGCATTTCGGTACTATTTGGGCATTGGTTTTTTCAAAACAAGTGGTTACCCTCACTTAGCCCTAACACTGCTATTTTCTCAATTTTCTCTCGTTATATACAAGCCGGTCAACATGCAAATCCAAAGCAAATAAATGTGCAAGTAGCACGTAAGATGCATCAGGATGGTCTTTTCATTTCAGGTCACCTGTCCTAGACGGACCCAACCCCTGTGTTGAGTCCCCTAAGTCAAATGCACATGATGCAAACAAACGTTCCTACTGGGGATCCGGCATGAGGTTTTGTTCTTCTAGGTTTAAACCCTAGGTTTATTGGTCTAGACCTGGCTTACCCGAGTGGACAACTCGGGCCGAGGGGGAGGCAGCGTACAGGGGATACAGAAGCTCCGCCGGCTTAGCAACTTATCCAAACCTCGTTCTAAATTGGGAAAGACTATAAACAGAAGAGAAGCTACACGAAGTGCACCCTTCTCCATGATGTAGAAGACTCAGAGAGAGGAAGGGATTCTCGACAGTTTATATATACAATTCCCCAAATATCAAAGCGGTAAAGCAATTAGCACATAACGCATGAAACATGTAGGAAAATCAGATAAAGCCAAATAACAATTTAACTGAGCTCGAATTCTTGAACCCTGAACCGAAATTCTGGGTTCTTGTCCCCAGCAGAGTCACCAGAGCTGTCACACCTCCTTTTTCACTACTACACCCCGCGAAGGGTATAATAAAGGGAGTTTTTCCAATTAAAGGACAATCGAAACGGTATTCATTTTATTAAAAGATTCAGAGTCGCCACTCAAGAGATTTATGGTGTCCCAAGTCACCGGTTGGAATCCCGAATCGAGGAAAAGGTTTGACTCTGTATTACAGTCTGCGAACCAGAAATCCGGGTAAGGAATTCTGTTAACCCGGGAGAAGGGGTTAGGCACTCCCGAGTTCCGTGGTTCTAGCACGGTCGCTCAACTGCTACATTTAGCTAAAATCTGATTTTAATACATGTCATCCTATAGTGCAATTTTTAGAATTATTTACCGTTTTTAATTAAATTTTTAAGAAATTGAACGTCGTTTAAAACATATTTTTTGATCACGTCACATGAAATGCACCCGGATCCTCGACACATTTTATTCAACGTTTTGGGATTTGGATTTAGGTCGCATGAAATGCACACCCGAATTTAGGAAGGTAAGATTATTAAAGAACGCGCCTAAAGCGACTAACGTGTTATTAACTTTGTGGGAGGCCATGAAAATTTGCTGAATGGCACGTCCCGAATTCTAAATATTTTAATAAAGTAATTAAAGAGGGCCACATAATTTGTGCATTTTATTTGGCGCGGCGCACCTCATTTTTATTTTACAGGCCAACCTAGAGCAAACAATAATTTTCTATTGAATTTGTCTCTAAAGGGCCCTAATTAATTAATATTATCAATCGCTATTATTTAAAATGAACAAGGAATTTGGGCTCCAGTTCAAGTCCTCATTTGAACAAGAGGCGAACCTCTTAATTCAAGTATGCTACTTAACCTGAAGTCCCAAGCCCCACGTTGTCAAAATTAATCTCTGATTCAATGCTCATTCAGGCCTTCGAATCTTGAACTTGGCCCAATATAAAATAAACACAATCTGTTATTTTGTTGAGCTGTTGCCAGCTCTGGGCCTCAACGCAGACCCAATTAATGAGCTGGGTAAGAATGGAATTGGGCCATGCCTTAGTGCTACTGAGGCCCAAACGTGTCCAATGACTGATGACCATAAAGAAGGGAAAATTCAATTCCAATTGGTTCAATAACTGTTGGATTAACCTTTCTAAATTTCTTATTTATTTACATCTGATTGGCAAAAACTTCTGCATATATTCGGAGAAAGTACACGATTGAGGTGTTTTCACGGAAATACTACTGTGGTCCAAACGAAAATGTGAAGTGTGGACCTACTGTGATTGAGGCTCAAATTCATTCATTTTGGTACTCAAATGGAAATAATAGCTGGACTAACTGTAAACACATCATGGCTAACAACAGATTTGTAGACCTGAAGCAACCTAAGTTTCGAACCCTTTAGTTAATATTACACTTAATGCTCATACAAGTTCAAACCGTTTCAAGCAATTCGACTGATGTTTAGTCAATATTACACTCAATGCTCATACAAATTCCAACTGTTTCAACATAGCTATGATTCAATGCCTATCAAACTCTGAATGATCCCGACTTATTCTAGACTTATACTAATAACTGTGTCAATACAGACTAAAACCAGCAATTTGTATAAGCCAATTAGAACAGTCCAATACAGTCCATCAACAGTCCAACACAGTCCAAATCAATTTAAAAACAATCCTAATTATACAGTCTATGTGTTTATTATTCATGTAATACAAGCCAAATAACTAACTAACATCTATTTAACTACAAACAACAGAAAACATCCAACGAACAGAGATCTGATGAACACTTTGCATTTCCACTCCAATTCAAGGCTACANTCGAGATGAATTTAAAAGATATGTACCTGGAATTTGAAATAAAACAAGAGGAAGAAGAGATCAGCAGTAGGTTGAGCAAATAGCAATGTCAACAACATGGTCACAACAGCAGAAAGACAATTTGAGTCCAATACACAATGTCACATAGCCCAGGAAAATGTAACAGAGGTACAGCACCAAAAATGACCCCAAAATAACTCGATTGAAACCAAAATCCACTCGAAATCAAACCCAGTAGATCTCTGAAGCTTCAGAAACCAGAAAACAACCCAAAAAGCTTTGAATAAACCCCAAAATGACTTGAAATTGAATCTAGGACCACTAGGAAACGGATTAACAAGCTAAACTTGCAATCAATCTAAAAATCTCAATGTAACAGTATATTTTTGGATTTTTCTGTTTTTTTTGTTTGTTTTTTTGTTTTTGTTTTTTGAAAAACTAGATCCAAAGGAGTTTAGAATTTGAATTTCAAATTTTAGCTGATGAAAACTTGTGGAAAGTGGGGGAATTTTTCAGAGCTGAAAACTTGCTAATGAAGGCAAATAAGCTGCCTTTTATAGGCAAACTTCAAGGGGAAGCTTCTAGATCTCACTCACACCTTTTCCCCCTCTTTTATTTCAGATTTTGTTCAATAGTCTCTAATTTACTGACTTGTTACTCAAGTTACTACACCAAAGTTGCTGAAATGTAAACTAGGGCCCCATTCTAGATTGATCTAGGGAGTTCTAGCTTTATATACCACATTTCATTACATGAGAATACCTAAACTACCCTTTATTCAATCCAAAATTACTGAGCTATCCTAACTAAACCCCAGCCCCTCCTTGTCCTAGTTAAAATTCGACTGTAGCTAATCAAAGACTAATTTATTCAACTATTTCCAATCACCTAAGCCTAATTACTTTTGAAAACACTGATTTAAAGAACAATCGCCAATCATGCATCAAAATAATCTACTTACTGAACAATTACTGAACAACTACTGATTTAAAGCTCAAAATTAAACTAATAGAACGAACTTAGGGCAAACATCAAAACTTAAACATGATTAACCCTAATTTTAAAGATTCTAATCACAACCAATATTAATGAACAAATTATTACTGAAGACAAACACATCAAAAATCAAAGCAGAAGTTAACAGAAAATCCAATAATTAAATGCTTAAACTAATCAAAAATTAAACTAGCACCTAAGCATTCAAACTAACAGAAACAAACGTAAAAAAAAATCAAGTTAAACAAACAAAGAACAGAAAAGCTTACATTGTAGAAGATTGAATCACACAGGACCTCGATTTGAAGCCCGGAATGATGTGAACGTTTGTTCTTTGCCAAGAACAAACGAACACGTTATTTCGCATCTCAAACCGAACTTGGGCCTAAGGAAGCTGGAACAAACTCGAACAATTGGACTTCTAGGGTTCTGTCCCTTTTTAAAATGGAAATTCGAGGCGTTGGAGAGGGATTCGAGCAAGGACAAACAGGGATTTGAGAAGAGGGAGACTAAGAAAACCCAGGGTGCTATTTTGAAGAGCTTTGGGGGGCGGCGCCGCCGTGTAAGGCGGTGGCGGTGCTAGGGTTTGGCATTTTTGAGGCGTTTGAGCGAGATTTGGAGGAAGTCGATGGTGGATATGGAACTTGGAGGCGAAGGTGAGAGGGGTGGTGTGAATTTGGGCAAGTTTGGTTGTTCTCCGCCGCCGTGGGCGATTTCCGGCGGCGGAGCTAGGGTGGAGCCGGCGGGGACAGTGGGTACGAGGAGGGTGACTATTTGGTCTCTAGGGTTACTGAAGAGTTTGGACATTTTTATTTAATACTCGAGATTGAACTCATGCCGTTGGATTAGAATGAATGGACGGCTTGGATTGATTTGGCATTAACTAGCTCAAACGACGTAGTATCATTCTCATACTACGTCGTTTTATTGGTCATCAGGGGCAGGGTCATGTGGACCGGGTAGGGGCGTGTTTGGACTGATTTTGAAGTGCATTTTGCCTTGGGCCAGCTATTTAATTGGAAAGTTGGCCCAAATTAAACAGCCCTTAAAATCTTTTAGGCTTCTTATTTTCTTTTCTTCCTTTTTTTTTTATTTCTTTTATTTGTTTTCCCCTTTTTTGATTTTTGTTAAATGCAACACTAAAAATAAAAGACCCAATGGCTCTAAAATTATACTACTTGAGCTCCAAACAAACTAATTCCTAATATAAAAACTAGGACAATTAAAAATATAAGTGCAAAAAGAACCCTTTTTGTTATTTCTTTATTTGTTTGTAAAATTAATCACTAATTAATCCTAAAATGTAAAATTAACCCTCCATGCAAATGTCAGGTATATTTTTGTATTTTTCACTAATTAAAATGCACAAACAAAATGCAAACAATTAACAGAAAATGCCACGAAAATCCACAAAATTGAAAATAATGAAAAGAAATTATTTTGTTTGAAATTGTGGGAGTAATTCATATAGGGAAAAAATCACGTGCTCACATGAATGTGGTTAATGATTCAGAGTATTCATAAAAGGGGTTTAAAGGAAATATTCGAGGAATTTGGCGGGTTTGTTATGCTAGATCATGTCAACAATGAAGAAATAATCTTGTTGGATTCTAGAGTTGTGTAATGGTGGATTCAAGCTAAGTGTGAGAGTCCCGCCGCCTACGATTTGGGTTGTATGGTTATCTTCTTGTGAGGTTTCGGGTTATCGGGGTATTGGTAAGTTATTTCGGCTAAGGAAAGAGAACATAAGCGGTAATTTGAGCAAAGGAATTGGTAAAGGTGAGCTATAGTTGGCCTGATTGCTCATGTTCAGGATTTGGGATGACTCAAGATTTGTGCTTTGTACGAAGGTGATTTACAAGGAAGTGATTCAGTCGGGTGCTTCATCGAGATGGGTGTTCATGTGCCAGCGAAGCCTCGGAGTTTATTATATTCGGGACCAAGCCCGAGTGGATGACTCTCAACAATGATCCTAGTGAATTCAAAGGTTAAAAATGCGGCGCCTAAGGATTCAAGCTCGCAATATGGTTAAGAATCGAGCTTTTGTAGCAGATCATGATAAGAGGCTCGGAATGTTCTCTGATATCTTCAGCTTGCAGTGTGGTATTTTGGTGAATGAGAGAGACAAACTTTGGATTCATAGAGGGATTATCGGAATGTATTTATCGGCTGAGAATGCGAATATGCGCCCAAGGAAGGCATGAGTTGGTTCATGGGATTTGAGACAACATGGCCTCATGGTACAAGGCCACTCGGGATGAGTGCGGATTGAGCGCTTTATGTGTTGGATGGAGTTATTATTATTTCTAAGGCAATCAAGGGATGAAATTGAAGAAGTTAGATTGGTTGGCCATAGTTTAATTGGCATATTGGTGGTAGTGATCAGTTCCTTTAGCATGATTAAATTATGCATGTGATTCATGACGGTGCGTGTGAGGATGGACGACCGGTGTAAATGATTTTATTTAGGAATATTCAAGTATTATGGCCTGTTACGTGTGGGCGGATCCCGGAAGGGTTATGGTGTCTTAGACTACTACTTGAGGATTGAAATGTTCTATGGTTATGAGAATCACTCGTGTGCTGCTATGGTTCTCTCAGAATGAGTTAAGTAAAAAGTTAATATATGATGAAGTGTTTACCCTATTTTATGATGAAATTCTGGCACT
The DNA here is from genome assembly GCF_001879085.1 of Nicotiana attenuata. Taxonomy (NCBI): domain Eukaryota; kingdom Viridiplantae; phylum Streptophyta; class Magnoliopsida; order Solanales; family Solanaceae; genus Nicotiana; species Nicotiana attenuata. Next base: position 39,351 of record NW_017676025.1, on the reverse strand, counting down.
ATCGCATATTTGCATGTTAGGTGAAATGAGCGGCATCAAATTTGGAAGTAAGGATCAAGGTTGTGGTTCGGTGTTGGCAAGGATATCACGAGCTCGGATGAGCAGGAAAAGGACTTGGATGTTTAGAGTAAGCTGGTATTGTCGTTAGCGTCACCTGAGATCGGTGTTTGTGTAGGAGGCTTTCCATCCTGGTTACAGACTCTTGATTTTCTTTACAACTGTGGCCGGTGGTATGGAAGTGCAGACTTATTACGGCGGTGCATGAGATCGTGGAAGCGTATCTCACGGGAAGATTGTATAAGTGTGACATGCAGTCACTTGATTGATTAAAAATTTAAACCAAGTATGAAGACGGTGTTAATATCACTAATTTGAGAATTTATGCATGGACGACACTCGATTTATTGGGCTATGGACTGTGGAGGTTTGCTCCAGTTATGATGGTTCTTCTTGTGTATTATGAGAAAAAGGAGGTTACTATGGACCCGTGAAGGTTATTATCCTAGTGCGGGCGATCAAAATCGACTTGAGGTATGTGGATGGATTTAAATATGTAGGTGGGCGCTATATCAGGTCAAATGTGTTCATTTAGCATAGCGCTCCTCATGGAGGAATATTCGAACGTGGGATGTTGTTTCATCATCAGCTATTTCATGTAATGCTATGTTGCGCCGTGTGAGTTGTGAAACAGCTTGATAAATTTCTTATATGTTAAGGTTCTGCGTAGCGATGGTGCTATGTGAGCAGGATGGCTCTTGTGATTCAGATTATATATCGCACCTCAGTTCTGCTTGAGTTTTGTAGTTTATTGCGCTATCTGTCTTCCCACGGATGATATTATGCTCTTAGTGTGCTTACGGACGATATTCGGTATATAGTAACAATGAGCAATTTAGCTCGGTGTATATCTCCTTGTGTGAGTTCTATGTGCAGATCGGGTGGCACGCCACCACGGTTATGTAGTTTGGATCGGGTTACGCGCCGTAACAGTGTGATGATGATTACAGTCCCTTATATTCTATTCTGTATGTTTTGTTTTCCATTTTCTGAGGAAAGTTCATATTAGTTGCGTGAGTTGAGAAGTCCCTTCTAGAGTTCGTTTCCCTTATGTATCACGTTCGAGTTTGTAGCCCATTGGCACACTACGACATCATATGAGACTTTTGGTCATGTCTGGGGTGGTTTGCTGCCTGAGCAGTTCGTACTGGGTAAGACAAGGTTATTAGATCTAAGATCAGTGCAATCGGATTATATTAAGTATATTAAGGAGCAAACACCATTATTTGGTTCAGATTGAGGTGATGATTCTTGTCAGGAATATTGACTTAATGAATTGTCGACTCGGCAGTTGGTTATGAGTTTCTACACGTCTCTTCCATCGTGGCGGTATTGCAAGAGTGAACAGGACTTATATATGTCATGGGGTCCATTGTGAGCATCAGATTCGGGAAATATCGGTTATTATGATCAGAGAATGTTATTATGGTCCTGTGAATGATGTGGCGCATGGTGAGAATTTAGCAAAGGTATGTAGTCATGTTATGGTACATCATGTGGGGATTGATACGGTGTTCATACATTAGAAGCAGGCTTGGAAGAGAATTTCGGATGTTGAAACTGGGCTCTAAGGCTTATTTGCCTAAATGAAAGAGGTTATCTTTAGATTTGATTAAGCTAATGTGCTCAACTGAGTTGTGGTATCACGGGTAGATGCACGAGGTGTTACATAGTGATTTCGGATAACTCCAGTGTAGGTCTCCGCACGTTCGAGGACGAACATATGTTTAAGTAGGAGAGAATGTAACAACCCGACTGACCGTTTTGAGCTCTAGCACGTCGTTAGACAGTTTGAGGCCGTGAGCAGCTTCACGTAAGGTATTATGACCTGTACACATGGTCGGAATTGAATTCCGGGAAGTTCGGATTTTATTTGGAAAGAGAATTTTCATTTCGGAGGCTTTAAGTTGAAGAGTGGACTAAGATTGGAATTTTGAGAAAAAGACCCCAGAATCGGGATCGAAGGTTCCAGCAGGTTCGTATGATGATTTCGGACTTGGGCATATGTCCGGATCGGGTTTTGGATGACCCGTAAGCATTTCGGCGCCTATTGTGCAAGTTAGCATTTTGGAGGAATTTTATAAATTCAGGTTGAAGTGCATTCAATGTTATCGATGTCCGTTTGGGATTCCGAGTCTGGGAATAGCTCTGTATGGTGATTCTTGCATTGGGAGCACGACCGGAAGTGGATTTGGAGGTCCATAAGTCATTTTGGAGTCATTTGATGAAAGTTAGAAATTTGAAGGTTTTTGAGAAGTTTGACCGGAAGTGGACTTTTTGATATCGGGGTCGGATTCCGATTCCGGAAGTTAGAGTAGGTCTGTAATGTCGAATATGACGTGTGTGCAAAATTTGAGGTCAATCGGACGTGATTTAATAGGTTTAAACATCGAATGTAGAAGTTTGAAATTTTAAAGTTCATTAAGCTTAAATTGGAGTGCGATTCATGGTTTTAGCGTTGTTTGACTGTATTTGAGGCTTCGAGCATGTCCGTGCCATGTTATGGGATTGAGTTATATAATTGAACGGGGTCCCGGGGGCCTCGGGTGAGTTTCGGACGTGCGGGAGGAGTTGGAAGCACACCAGATTTTTTGGTGTTCTTGGCAGCAGTTGCAAATCTCGCAAATGCGAGAAAATTGTTCGCATTTGCAAACCTCGCATTTGCGAGAAAGGCTTCGCATTTGCGATGGAGCCTGACCTGAGGTAGAGTCCGCATTTGCGATGCTTTAGTCGTATTTGCGACCTCAGTAGAGTCCGCATTTGCGACCTTGGCAGAGGAGGCCCATGTTCCCATTTGCGATGGTTTTGTCGCATTTGCGACATCAGACCTGTGCACATCTATTAATTTCGGGACTTAGACCATGTAGCTCATTTCCTTTCATCTCTTGGGCGATTTTGGAGCTTTTGGAAAAGGGTTTCCACCTAGCACTTTGAGGTAAGTAATTTCTACACAACATGAGTTAAATATATAGATTACAGGTAGATTAACAAAAATAAAGGAAAATCAAGGGTTTGGGTGAAGACCTAGGGTTTTGATAAAAACAAGATTTAACCATGAAATTTGTTATGGAATGGAGTAAAAATCATATATTCTTGATCCTTAGGTTATGGGTAACAACTTTCTTCAAAAATTTCCTGAATCCGGGCGCATGGGTTCGGGATGAATTTTAGGAACCTTGCATTTAGGGTTGGGAAATTGGTTTAATAATTAGAATATGAACTTTTGAGAATGTATTGACTAGTTCATACCCCATTTGAATAGTTTTGGATCGTTCGGAACCGATTTGGAGGTTTGAGCGCGTTCTTGAATTGGGATATAGGCTTCGGAGCGAGGTGAGTCTCCTTTCTAACCTTGTAAGAGGGAATTGTCCCCATAGGTGAATTAATAGGATATGTGCTTCTATTTGTGGGGGCTACGTAGGCACGAGGTGACGAGAGTCCGTGCGTAGCTGCTATTATGCTTAAGTTCGGGTAGTCTAGGACCCAAAAACATGCTTTACTTGTAATATTTGAAATCTTGTTGTCAATTTGAAATGCTTAAAACATATTGAACGTGTAAATGAATTTCTAAAAACTAGACATCGTTTATTGACTTTCAAAAGAGAAACTTGCTTTTCCTGAATAAATTCTCCTTGATGAATTCTTGATTTGACTGTTTGAATGTGTTTATATATTTTGGAACATGCCAAACGCCTCGGTAGATTAAATAGATGCATCTATGGTTCGCGCCATTTGTCCCTCGGGCATTACACAGTTTAAATATTGTTGGATCGGACCGTACGACCTCGGCATGATTTGCGCATGCTTGTATTGCTTGCCTTGATATTTATAAATGAGGACATTGTTTTTTTTTCCCCGATTGAATGTATAAATGATGAAAACGGATTTGGAAATTTCCCTATGAATAAAAGAATTGTTTACTTGTTCCATTCTGTTGAGTTATAGTTATGTTTATAGAAATCCTTGATTTATTGTACAATTGGTATTTTATTATTGAACCACTAGTAAGTGTCGAAGTCGATCTCTCGTCTCTACTTCTTCGAGATTAGGCGGGATACTTACTGAGTACACATTATTTTTTTACTCATGCTACACTTGCTGTGCATTTTTGTTGCACAGGTACATGTACCTTTAGCGGCCTAATGGGCGTAGCGGAATGGTTGATACGGAGACTTAGGTGAGCTGCACTTCTCGAGACGGCCCGCAGCCAGCAGAGTCTCTTTCAGAGTAGTGTATTGTATTACCTCTACTGTCCAATTTGTATTTCGGACGGTTATTGTACTCTATTGCTTCCTAGAATTTGCTCATGCACTTGTGACACCGGGTTCTGGGATGTCTATGGGATTATTCTGTATTTTAAAATTGTTAAAGGTGTAATTATTTATTCTGTGAAATTAATTATTTAGTTTTTAAATGTATAAAAGAAATGATTTCAGAAATATCTAAACCGAGAAATTACCAGATATTTGGTGTTGGCTTGCCTGACAATGGTGTCCGGCGCCATCATGACCCTTAGTGGATTCAGGGTCGTGACATATGGTGGATTTCCTAAAAGAAGTTATCATAATTCAAAACAGGGAAAAATCCCCCAGGTTCACTGGCTTCTAGCCAAATGTCACGTACGATTCCATGAGAATAGTATATATATATATATATATATATAGGAAATGCCGAGGCGTACGGCCCGATCAAACATAAAAGTAAACCGTGCACTGCCGAGGGTCGAACGACGCGAACCATAGATGCATCTATTAACCCGCCGAGGCGATCGGCCCGCTCCCATGAGAGTAGTAGAAGTAAATACCCCGCTCGCGAACCATACATGCGACGCGGTCGAATATAGATTTAAGGAATTTCCCCGCTCGCGAATTATACATGCGACGCGGTCAAATATAAATTTTTTAATAAATCAAAATCTTTCTCTTGATCCTTTTCAAAAATAGAGACAATTCAACGTGAAGCTTTTAGGGTAATTTTCCCCGCTCGCGAAACATACATGCGACGCGGTTTCACATGGATTCCTTAAGTTATTATAAGGTTCCTCAGTTCTTTTCGAAAATACTAGGTTTAATGGAAACACTTAAAATCTTAAATTCCTCAATTTAAATTCCTTTCAACACAATTATTACGTAACCTCAATATTATTTCTTCTCAAAGCAAGCAATAAGCATAAATCAACAACAATATCAATAAGGCATGATGTAGCCAAAAAACTACCCGGACATATGCATAATAGTAGCTATGCACGGACTCTCATCACCTCGTGCGCACGTAGCCCCCACAAACAGGAGCACAAATTTAATTACTTCACCTATGGGGTTACTTCCCTCTTACAAGGTTAGAAAGGAGACTCACCTTGCTCCTAAGTTACATAACCAGCATTCCACGCCCTTCTGATGACTCAAATCGATGCCGATGCTCCCAAAATTAGCCAATTAATGTGCAACCCAATGAAAATATACCCTAATACTTATAACAATTCAATTTATATAAATTCCCAATTCCGCATTCAAAAGTTGACAAAATCACCCTCGAGACCACGTTCCCGAATTCCAAAATTTTTCGAAGATAAACTTTACCCATAACCTCACGAACTCAAATATATAATTTACTCTCAATTTCGTGCCCAAATTCGTGGTCAAAATTTCAAAAATACAAATTTTTAGGTTTTCTACCAAAACCCCAAGTTTTCACTAATTTTTCACGAATAAAATGGGTTTATATATATATATATATATATATATATATATATATATAATCCAAGTATTTAACGTGCAATATGTGGGAATCACTTTCCTTGACATGCATGATGAAGATGGAGCTCCAAAATCGCTCCTAGGTCGGCTCCCATGGAGGAAATGAGATGAAATGAGCCAATCCCATTTTTTGCAAACTTATACACTGCCCAGGCGATCCTTCTTCGCGTTCGCGATGAACAAAATTCTCAAAAGTCATTTCCAAACTCTTCTCAGACAGCCGCTAGTATAATGACCGTAACTTTATGTACAAAACTCCAAATGAAAATTGGTTTAATATTTTGAAAACTAGACACCAAGATCTACAACTTTTATGTTTTGGTCTTCTCCCAATTCCTTATAGATTTTAAGATATAAGCTGCCAAAGTCAGCCCTGTGCAACACAAATTTCTTCTTCATCTTCCCGGACAGACCTGCGTAACAGAGATTTTCTTCTTCGCGAACGCGAGAACATCTTCGCGAACTTGAAGAACAAAATCCCTAAAGCCAGATCCTTCTTCGCGAACGCGAGGGCATCCTCGCGAACGTGAAGAACAATACCAGACACCAGCATCACCTATAGCAAAACAGCCCGAAATGATCTGAAACCACCCAAAACACACCCGAGGCCTCCGGGACCCCATCCAATCACACTAACCAGTCCCATAACATAACAAGGACCTGCGCGAGGCCTCAAATCACATCAAACAACGCTAAATCCATGAATCGCACTCCAATTCAAGCTTAATGAACTTTAGATTTTCAAACTTCTTCTTTCGATGCTGAAACCTATCAAATCATGTCCGATTGGCCTTAAATTTTGCACACAAGTCATATTCGACATTACAGACCTACTCCAACTTCCGAAATCGTAATCCGACCCTGATATCAAAAAGTCCACTTCCGGTCAAATTTCTCAAAAACCTTCAAATTTCTAACTTCAGCCAAATGACTCCAAAATGACCTACGGAACTCCAAATCTACTTCCGATCGTGCTCCCAATACCAGAATCACCATATGGAGCTATTCCCAGACTCGAATCAAACACACATCGTTAACACTGAAATGCACTTCATCACAAATTATGAAATTCACCCAAAAATGCTAACTTCCAAAATAGGTGTCGGAACGCTCCGGGGTCATCCAAAACCCGATCCGGCCATACGCCCAAGTCCAAAATCATCATACGAACCTGCTGGAACCTTCAAATCCCGATTTCGAGGTTGTTTACTCAAAAATCCAATCTTAGTCAATTCTTCCAACTTCAAGCTTTTGAAATGAGAAATTTCTTTCCAAATCCAATACGAACTTCCCGAATTTCGATTCCCACCATACATACAAGTCATAATACCTGAAGTGAAGCTACTCATAGCCTCAAACTGCCGAACGACGCGCTAGAGCTCAAAACGACTAGTCGGGTCGTTACATTCTCTCCCATTTAAACATACGTTCATCCTCGAACGTGCTGAGAATTGCGCAAGAGTCGTCTGAAATTACTGTTTAACACCCCTTTGTACCTACCCGTGCTACCACAACTCAGTTGAGCACATTAGCTCGATTAAATATGAAGGTATTCTCTTTTATTTTGGCAAATAAACTTTATAGCCTAGTTCCAACATCCAAAATTCATTGCTAGACCTGCTTCCAACATACGAACACCGTATGAATCACCACATGATGTACCAGAACATGAATGCATACCTTTGCTGAATTCACACCATGCACCACATCATTCACATGCCCATAATATTACTCTCTGATCATAATAGCCGAAATTCCCGAATCTGATGCTCACAATGCACCCCATGACCTGTTCTAACTCTTACAATACCGTCACGACGAAAGAGGTGTGTAGAAATTCATAACAAACTGCCGAGTCGACAAATTGTTGAGTCTATACTCCTGACAAGAACCATTACCTCATTCTGAACCAAATAGTGGTATTTGCTCTTTGATATACTTTACACAATCCAATTGCACTAACCCTAGATCCAATAATCTTGTCTCACCCAGTACGAATTGCTCAGGCAATAAGCCATCCCAGACATTACCAAAAGTCTCATGTGATTCCACAACGTGCCAATAAGCTACAAACTTGAACGTGATAAGAAAAATGAACCCTGGAGGGGACTACTCAACTCACGCAACTAATATGAACTTTCCTGAGAAAATGGGAAGCATAACACACAAAAATATAATATAGGGGACTGTAATCAACATCACACTGTTGTGGCGTGCAACCCGATCCATACAACATAATCTATAAGAAATAACTTGAGAAAAAATGCTCATACTTGCGAAATATCCGAATATCGGCCACAAGCACGCCAAGTGCATAATACTATCCCTGGGGAGATAGATAGCGCCATACGCTACAAAACTCAAGCACAACTAAGGTGCGTATATGATATGAATCTCGAGATCCATCTTGCTCGCATAACACCATCACAACGCGGAACATCAAAACCTAGGAAAATTGTCAAGCCGTCTCACAACTCATACGCCACAATATAGTATTACATGAAATAGTCTACGACGAGATAACATCCAATGTCCGAATACTCCTCCATAAGGAGTTCTATGCAGAAATGAACACATCTGGCCTAATATAGAGCTCATAGTCACCTCGTGCGTATGTAGCCCCCACAAATAGGAGCACAGATTTAATTAATTCACCTATGGGGTTACTTCCCTCTTACAAGGTTAGAAAGGAGACTCACCTCGCTCCGAAGTTACATAACCGGCATTCCACGTCCTTCCGATGACTCAAATTGATGCCGACGCTCCCAAACTAGCTAATTAATGGGCAAACCAATGAAAATATACCCTAATACTTATAACAATTAAATTTATTTAAATTCCCAACTCCGCATTGAAAAGTTGACAAAATCGCCCTCAGGTCCATGTGCCCGAATTTCGAAATTTTTCGAAGATAAACTCTACCCATAACCTCACGAACTCAAATATATAATTTACTCTCAATTTCATGCCCAAATTCGTGGTCAAAATTCAACAATACCAATTTTTAGGTTTTCTACCAAAACCCTAAGTTTTCACTAATTTTCCATGAATTTTCTTTTATATATATATATA
>NW_017676025.1:12510-30382 GCF_001879085.1 Nicotiana attenuata | reverse complement strand
TTTTGCAAACTTATACACTACCCAGGCGACCCTTCTTGGGGTTCGCGAGCCCCCTATCGCGTTCGCGATGAACAAAATTCTCGAAAGTCATTTGCAAACGCTTCTCAGACAACCTCTAATATAATGGCCATAACGTTTTGTACAAAACTCCAAATGACAATTGGTTTAACTTTTTTAAATCTAGACACCAAGATCTACAACTCTCATGTTTTGGTCTTCTTCCGATTCCTTAAAGATTTTGAGATATGAGCTGCCAAAGTAAGCCTTGTGCAACACAAATTTCTTCTTCATCTTCCCGGATAGCCTGTAGTGTACCAGCCATAACTTTTCGTACACAAATCCAAATGATAAATGGTTTAACTTTCTAAAAACTAAACAAAAAGGGATACAACTTTCCATTTTGTATCATCTCCAAATTCCATATAGATTGTGAGATATGAGCCTCCGTAGTCAGACCTGCGTAATAGAGATTTTCTTCTTCGCGAACGCGAAGAACAACCCTGAAGCCAAATCTTTCTTCGCGAACGCGAGGGGATCCTCGCGAACATGAAGAACAACACCAGACACCAGCATCAGCTATAGCAAAACAGCCCGAAATGATCCGAAACCACCCCGAAACACACCCGAGGCCCCCGGGACCCCATCCAATCACACCAACCAGTCCCATAACGTAACACGGACCTGCTCGTGGCCTCAAATCACATCAAACAATGCTAAAACGATGAATCGCACTCCAATTCAAGCTTAATGAACTTTAGAATTTCAAACTTCTTCATTCGATGCTGAAACCTATCAAATCACGTCCGATTGACCTCAAATTCTGCATACTAGTCATATTCGACATTATGGACCTTCTCCAATTCCGGAATACGAATCCGACCCCGATATCAAAAATTTCACTTCCGGTCAAACTTCTCAAAAACCTTCAAATTTCTAACTTCAGCGAATATGACTCCAAAATGACCTACGGAACTCCAAATCCACTTCCGATCGCGATCCTAATACCAGAATCACCATACGGAGCTATTCCCAGACTCGGAAACCCAAACGGACATCGTTAACACTGAAATGCACTTCATCCCAAATTTATGAAATTCACCCAAAAATGCTAACTTCCACAATTGGCGCCGGAACGCTCCCGGGTCATCCAAAACCCGATCCGGACATACACCCAGGTCCAAAATAATCATACAAACCTGCTGTAACCTTCAAATCCCGATTCCGAGATCGTTTACTCAAAAATCCAATCTTAGTCAATTCTTCTAACTTCAAGCTTTTGAAATGAGAAATTTCTTTCCAAATCCAATACGAACTTCGAGATTTTCGATTTTGACCATACATGCAAGTCATAATACCTGAAGTGAAGCTACTCATGGCCTCAAACCGCCGAACGACGCGCTAAAGCTCAAAATGAGCGGCCGGATCGTTACACTAAAATATTAAACGGTGAACTTATAGGGAAAGAGCATAATTGCAATAACTTCTTTTTGGACTACATTACCTTCTATGCAAATTTTTAATATTTAAGATTTTAAAATTAATAGAATTTATCTATTAATATCTTATTAAAAATATATAAGAAGGATTAATGAAATTAATTTCATCAGAATCCTCCATATTGGAAATACATTACCACTACATAATGTCCAATACAAAAAAAAAAAAAAGTAATATTAAATGGACTTCATAAAGAGTTGAAATTGAGAAAAAAAATATCCTCACGATAATATATTTTTATATTATGTTTGAATTATTTTTCTACTCTAATAATATATGTTTATCAATTTTTTCGTGTAATCTTAAAAAAATACCCAATTATAAAACAACAACTAAGAAAAATTTAAAAATATAAATATAAATGTGTGAGAAAGAGAAAAAAATGGTAGGTTAGAGCCAATACCACTAATTGTTCTAAGACATAAAGATCTAAAAGCGAAATGTCATATCAATCTTTTACTCTTTAAAAATAAAATTTATGGTGGATAAAATTAAAATTAAATTAAATATTTAAAACAAGAGATGAACTAATACTTAAATCTTAATCAACATAGACTAAATTATTTTTTTATGTTAAAATCAAATAATTAAACCTTTTAACTAATTGTTTAGCAAGAGAATCCAATTCAATTATTTTTTAAATTCATCATATAAGTACAATTCTTATTCAAGTTAAAAAAAAATTCTTAGGGTATATAAATTTATTCCATAAAAAGAGCGTTAGAACACTAACTAAAAAGGTTAATATATTATTAAGAATCAAAAAGCTATATAAGTGACTAAGGAAGCACAATCAAAGCTAAATCTTAACCAAAAATAAGCTTTCAACACTATATTATAAAGAGTCGACTCTGCTATAACGAGATTATTCTTTGTAGATGCATCTGGCGGAATAGAAATAATATTTCTATATTACACATTATTTACAAATATTATATCAAGAGTCATGGCAATGTTAGAAATGATAGCAAGTGGTGTACCAACAATGATTCTATTGTGAACCACCCACTTTAGATGTCACGACCCAAATTTCACCTCAGGTCGTGATGGCGCCCAACACCGTTGTCAGGCAAGCCAACACGGAATTATTAGTAAATTCTTATTTTACTTACCAAAAGCAGTTACAACACTTGACTTAATTTTGCAATTGAAAACATATGATAATAAGCAATATTCAGTAATAGCTACACAACCCAAAAGAACTGCCTACTATTGTGTGTGCCAAGACCTGGTGTCACAAGCTGTGGGCAACTACCGTCTGAAACAGAATAGACAGTCAAAAGTAAGAGAGACTCCATCAAGCTGCTGATCAGCACAGGAAGGGAAACAGCTCACCGTGGAAGTCTTGGACTAAGATCAGGGACGCGCAGCGGTCTGATAGCCAGATATACCTGCCTCAGAGCCTGTACAATTAAGTACAGAAGCGTAGTATGAGTACATAAACAATATGTACCCAGTAAGTATCCCGTCTAATCTCGAAGAAGTAGAGACGAGAGGTCGACTTGATACCAACTAGGGTCAAATAATATAATATGATGTTATGCCAGGCATGAAGGTCACAATTATATATCAGTTGTAATAAGAATTTCTAAGTCCCGTGATTATAATATCACAGTTAACCATTTACATTTCAAGCCATTTAATAGGCAAGTCATCAATAATAGTTCACATAGATATCATGCGCACATTATGCCGAGGTCGACGGCCCGATCCAACAGAAAAGAAACTGTGCACTGCCAGAGGGTCGAATGGCGCGAACCATAGATGCATCTATTTCTACCTAGGCAATCGGCCCGATCCACAAATAACAATTATCCTCAGGAACATACAAGAAGGCGCATTTATATTCAATTAAACTCATACAAGTGTTCAACAATACATATATTCACTTATGTTCATTTCCAATTCTCTAGCATATCTTAAATGATCACATTAGCAAGAAGACATATAACACTTACAAATATAACATGATACGGGTCTTAAACTACCCGGACAATTAACATGATAGTAGCTACGCACGGACTCTCGTCACCTAGTGCGTACGTAGCCCCCACATTTAGTGGCAAATTATACAATTATCACTCCTATGGGGACAATTCCCTCTTACAAGGTTAGAAAGGAGACTCACCTCGCTCCAAAGTTCACTTCCAATACCAAGAATGAGCCCGAACTCTCAATTTGGAGCCGAACGATCCAAAACTTGTTAAATGGGGTAGGAACTAGTCAATACAAGCTCACAAGATCGCATTCTAACTATTAAAGCAATATCCCAACCTCAAACACAAGTTTCCTAAAATCCGACCCCGGGCCCACGTGCCCGGATTCCGATATTTTGCGAAGAAAGTTGTTCTTTGTAACCTAAGGATCGATAATATACGATTTCTATTCATTTCATAACCAATTTCGTGGAAAAATCTAAGTTTTACCAAAACCCTAGGTTTTGCTCTAACCCCATGATTTTACGTTAATCTTAGTGTGTTAATCTACCTAAGACACAAGTATTAAACTATGAATAGGTAGGATAAGGTTACCTCAAGATGCTAGGTGGAAGTCTTCTCTCAAAAGCTCCAAAATCGCCCATGGTGTAGAGAAAAATGGCAAAAATAACTTAGAACCCGTATAAATGAAGCTCACTGCTTCAGCGATTTCCGCATCTGCGGTCCCGTTTCTGCGAAAAGAAGGACGCATCTGTTAAATTTGCCAAGCGAGCTGGGACCGCTTCTGCGGTCTTGAAGCGGCTTCTGCGGTATTGGCCTGGCCGGCCCTGGGCCGCATCTGCGAGGGGAAGACCGCTTCTGCGGTCTCACACCTGCGACTGACCAACCGCAGGTGCGGTTATGACAGCAACTGAAGCTTCAGCTCTTTTCAAAAATTCCAACTTCACTCGAGCCTCATCCGATTGACACTCGGGGCTCCCGAGCCCCGCCCGAACATACCGACAAGTTTGAAATCACGAAACGAACTTGCTCGAACCTTCAGAACACCCGAAACAACACTAGATCTAAGAATCACCCCCCTAAAATCAATTGAATCAAACTTATGAACTTCAAGTTCTTAATTCACTTCTAACGTGCCGAAACGTGCTTAGGCTACTCGGATTGACACCAAATTTTGCGGGCAAGTCTTAAATGTTATATTGGACCTGTACTGGGCTCCAAAACTAGCATACGAGCCCCATACCAATGTGATCAATCATTATTTTGTTTTCTTTAAATCCGTGGAGTTTCAGTTTAACAATTTCAAATAAAAATTCATTACTCGGGCTAGGGACCTCAGAATTCGATTTCGGGCATACGCTCAGGTTCCATATTTTCCTACGGACCCTCCGGGACAGTCAAAACGCAGATCCGGGTCCGTTTGCTAAAAATATTGACCAAAGTCAAACTTGACCTTTTAAGAAAATCTTAAGGAATCAAGTGGGCTTATTTCAACCCAAACAATTCCAAATCCCGAAACAACCACCCCCGCAAGTCTTAAATTAGCTAAAGCAAGCGCGAGAAGTTTTATTTAGGGGAACGGGGTTCTAAAAAGTAAAACAACCGGTCGGGTCGTTATATTAGATTCGATATACCTCTTCAAACAACTTAAATAACCATCACAAATATATCAAAGTAGAGAAATGATGCTAAATTTATAAGAAAAGCAAATTGATAACATGGGATGAAGCACTTATGGCTAAGTGTCAAACAGAGTTCTAGATATATATTGGATATTAATGAACCGTTTGGTAAAAAATTAATGGTTTGGAAAGTAATTTGTCACGACCCAAATTCCAATTCAGGTCGTGATGGCGCCCAACACCGTGGTTAGGCAAGCCAACCCTAACAACTAGTGAGTTCCCAATTATTTTATTTAACCTTTCCAACATTTACTAAATTTATATTCAAACCAATCGATAATCAACAGTCTCATAACAGAAGGAATGCAACCCCAAAATAATAGTCTACAGTGTGTGCCAAGAACTAGTGTCACAAGTACTAGGGCAACTAGTGGAATATACAAAATACCACCATCCTACTGCCTGAAACAGAATAGACAGTACATAACAACAACAAAAGAAGAGAACTCCGATATGCTGCTGAACGGCTCAGGAGGGGCAGCTCACCGTGAGATCTCGATCAGGAGTCAGGAACGCGCGCCGGGGGGTAACTAGATGCACCTGCCTCAGATCCTGTACAGTTAAGTACAGAAGCGTAGTATGAGTACATAAATAACATGTACCCAGCAAGTATCCAGTCTAACCTCGAAGAAGTAGTGACGAGGGGTCGACTTGACAATTACTAAGGTCAATATCATTAATATATAAGGCTTACACTAAGCATGATTAACAAGAATATAATGACAATCTCGGAATCAAGGAGAAAATAATATATCAGTTCCAGTCATGTCATATAATAATTTGCACTTCAAAGCATTTAAACAGAGTAAGTCATGGATTTAATTCCACACAAATATCACGTGCACATTATGCCGATGTCGTACGGCCCGGTCCAACATAACAATAACTGTGCACTGCCAGAGGGTCGAATGACGCGAAACATAGATGCATCTATTTCTACCGAGGCGATCAGCCCGATCCACAAATAGCAATTATCATCAAGAAGGCACATAAAGGCACATTTATAGTCAAATAAATTCATACAATCCCCAAGTAAATGCGTACATTTATTTATATTTATTTTCAATCCCCAACATGTCCTAAGTGATCTCATTAGCAAGCATGAACATAAGCATTTGCAAATATGGAATGATAGGGGTCCTAAACTAACCGAACAATTAGCATGATAGTAGCTACGCATGGACTCTCGTCACCACGTAGTACATAGCCCCCCACAGGCAATCACATACATTTATTTATTTCACCTAGGGATTTTTTCCCTCTTACGAGGATAGAAAGGAGACTCACCTTGCTCCAAAGCTTACTTCCAATATCAAGAACGCGCTCAAACCCTTAATTTGGAGCCGAACGATCCAAAACTAATCAAACGGAATAAGAACTAGTCAATACAAGCTCAAGGGTTCATATGATGAATTTCGTGGCATAATCTTGTTCTTATCAAAACCCTAGGTTTTACTCTAATCCCATGATTTTCACCAATTTTTGTGTGTTAATCTACCCATAAACCAAGTATTAAACTCACATTAAGTAGGAATAACTTACCTCACAAATCGCTAAAGTGTAGATGTGAAATGATATAAATGGCCTAATTCCCGTTTTTAAAAGCTGTGTCCAGGTCTCTGATGTCGCATTTGCGACATCAGGCTCGCAATTGCGAAGGTCACATTTGCGACAAAACCATCGCAAATGCGAACCTGGGCTTCCCCTGAAATGGTCGCAAATGCGACAAAAGGGCCGCAAATGCTGACCCAACTGGGTTCGCAAATGCGAAGAAAATGTCGCAAATGCGACGACTGCCCAGCTCAGGCTCCTTCGCAAATGCGGTCATCGCAAATGCGGTCATCGCAAATGCGAATAGTTCCTCGTATTTGCGAGACCTGCAACACTGCCCAGGAATACCAAAAAAACTGGAGTGTTTTCACTCCCATTACACGTCCGAAACTCACCCGAGCCCTCGGGGCTCCACACCGAATACTAACACAAGCCCAACAACATCATACAAACTTGTTCGTACGATCAAATTTCCGAAATAACATCTAAAACCACGGATTTAACACCAAAACACATGAAATCCTTAAGAACATTTGAAATTCCTTTTTTTACGATCGGACGTCCGAATCATGTCAAATCAGTCCTGTTTCTCACCAAATTTCACAGACATGACTTTAACGTTATATTGGACCTGTACCGGGCTCCGAAACCAATATACGGGCCTGATACCATCATGATCAAGCATTATTCAGTTTCTTTAAATCCTTAGATTTATCAGTTTAACAATTTTTGACAAAAATTCATTACTCGGGCTAGGGACCTCAAATTTCAGTTCCGGGCATACGCACAAGTCCCATATTTTACTATGGACCCTCCGGGACCGTCAAAACACGAGTCCGGGTTCTTTTACTAAACCGAAGTCAAACTTGGCCTTTTAAGCCAACTTAAGGAACCAAAAGTTTCAATTTCAACCCAAACTCTTCCAAATCCCGAACCAACCATCCCCGCAAATCACAAATTAGCTAAAGCAAGTGCGGGAAGTCTTATTTAGGGGAATAGGGTTCTAGAAAGAAAAACAACCAGTCGGGTCGCTATATTCTCCACCTCTTAAACAAATGTTCATCCTCGAACAAACATAGAAAGGTACCTGAGCTATGGAAAAGATGGGGATATCTGCTCCGCATGTCCTCTTCGGACTCCCAGGTGGCCTCCTCGACTAGTTGGCCCCTCCACTGAACCTTTACCGCAGAAATCCTCTTGGACCTCAACTGGCGTTCCTGTCTATCAACAATGACAACTAGCTCCTCCTCATAACCTAAACTCTCATCTTGGTGAATAGTACTGAAGTCTAACACATGGGACAAGTCGGCGTGATACCTTCGAAGCATAGATACGTGAAAAATTGGATGAACTCCCGATAGGCTGGGAGGTAAAGCCAGCTTATAAACAATCTCCCCAACTCGCCTCAACACCTCAAATGTACCTATAAACCCGGGGCTCAGCTTGCATTTCTTCCCGAACCTCATGATACCCTTCATCGGTGAGACTTTTAAGAGAACTTTCTCGCCGACCATGAAGGATACATCTCGCGCTTTCTGATCCGCATAACTCTTCTGTCTGGACTGAGCTGTGCGAAGTCTCCTGAATCAACTTTACCTTCTCTAAGGCATCTTTCACCTAATCTGTACCATACAACTTAGCCTCACCATGCTCAAACCACCCGATAGGAGAACGATATCGCCGACCGTATAAAGCCTCAAATGGAGC
Organism: Nicotiana attenuata; assembly: GCF_001879085.1. NCBI lineage: Eukaryota > Viridiplantae > Streptophyta > Magnoliopsida > Solanales > Solanaceae > Nicotiana > Nicotiana attenuata. Next base: position 22,008 of record NW_017676025.1, on the reverse strand, counting down.
CATCTCGATGCTGGACTGATAAATGTTGTTCTAAGCAAACTCAGCCAAGGGCAAGAACTGGTCCCACTGTCCTCCAAAGTCAATCACACATGCTCTGAGCATGTCCTCCAGAATCTGAACTGTCCGCTCCAACTACCCATCGGTCTGCGGGTGAAACGTTGTGCTGAGCTCTACCCGGGTCCCTAACTCACTCTGTACGGCCCTCCAGAAATGGGAAGTGAACTGAGGGCCTCTATCTGATATGATGGAAACAGGCACGCCGTGCAATCGAACTATCTCTGGAATGTAGATCTGAGCCAACCTCTCTGAAGTATAAGTAGTCACTACCGGAATGAAGTGTGCCGACTTAGTCAACCTGTCGACAATGACCCAAACTACATCAAACTTAGGTAATGTCCGCGGCAACCCAACTACGAAGTCCATAGTAATGCGCTCCCACTTCCACTCAAGTATAGGCATCTGCTGAAGTAGGCCACCTGGCCTCTGGTGCTCATACTTAACCTGTTGCCAATCAAACACCTAGCCACATACTCTACTATGTCTTTTTTCATCCACCGCCAGCAATAATGCTGCCTCAGGTCACGATACATCTTCGTAGAACCTGGGTGAATGGAATACCGTGAACTGTGTGCCTCCTCTAGGATCCTCTCCCTTAAGCCATCGATATTAGGATCACATAGGCGACCTTGGAGTCGCAGAACACCATCCTCGCCAATAGAAACCTCTTTGGTACTACCTTGTAGCACCGTCTTTCTAAGAACTGCCAAATGCGGATCGGAGAACTCCTGAGCCTTGATCTGCCCCAATAACGAAGACTGAGCAACAACATACGCAAGGACTCGGTTGGGCTATGAAATGTCCAACCTTACAGGTCTGTTGGCCAAGGACTGTGTCACGCCCCGAACGTGGGGGGCGAGACCGGCACCGGGTGCCTCACCTATCCTTGCGTACCAACTTGCGACTAAGGGACTCTGAACAAATATAATGTCATACTTTGGCCATGGCCACATTGCCAGACAATTGCAAATACTGACTAAACATCAATATAATGCTAGGCCGACAAGGCCGTCATAACTACTGCAGCTGGCAAACCAACTAAATATACATAAAAGGCCTCCAAGCCCAACATACTGCACTAATTGACGTGATATGTCTACAAGCCTCTACTGATGGATATACTGTGATCGGAAAAGGGCCATAGTCTATATATATATATATATATATATTATAAGATATACATAAAGCTCTAGACCCGGAAACTCCGAAGGGTATGGAGCTTACCGATCAAGTTGAACTCGGGCAACACCTAATGAGGAGGTCTACCCATCTGTCTGTCTGAACCTGCACGCATGAAATGCAGCGCCCCCCAGAAAAGGGACGTCAGTACGAAATAATGTACCGAGTATGTAAGGCAATATACTGAAAGCTGAACCTGAACTGATAATATAATAACTGAAAGTAATAGGAAGTCAAAGATGTTCTGAAGATATGCTTACCTGCTGATACTGACTCAACTCTCTCAAAATAATAAGTAAAATAGATGTCCGGCCCTATAAAGCTCGGTATATATATAACTGCTCTGCCGTAGTAGGCTCGCTCATAGGCGCTTGGCCATACTAGGCTCTGTATCTCGACCAGCTGGGCTCGCTCAATGTGCTCGGCCACAGTAGGCTTAGTATATAACTTACCATCTGATCAGAGGTTGCCCAATAGGGGCCTGCCCATCGACTATAGCTCGATGGTAATGAAAATACTTTAATACTGTATATATAAACTTTCTGCTCTCTTGACTGGAAGAAGGAAATACTCAGTTGAATATGAAGTCCCGATAAGGAGAATATTGTAACTTACAAAACTAGGAAAATATACGTAACTTGCGAGACTAGCAAAATATACATAAATTCCGCGATATGAATTTTTCTTTATGCCTCGTTATCAAACTCGTGTAATTACGAGATCATGCCAAAATGAAAGAAGGGCTTAGCCTTAACATACCTGTCCCTTGAATTATTTGAATGAAATGAAGTTCTGCTTCTATGAAAATTGCTGAACGAAATTGTGCTTGATTTGTTGAAGCTAGGACGAGATTCGCTTCTAATGAATTGAAATGAAATGTTTCTGCTTTTCTCACATTTTTGGTAACCAAAGACAGAATGAAATTTTTGGCTAAAGATAAGAGTTTGGATGAAAATGATTCTGCTTCAATACCAAAGTAACGAAAATGAAGCTAAAGGCATTAAATGAGGCTAAAGACATTAAATAAATCTCAAGACAGATTTGGATAAGTTTGTATAAGTCTTTCTAAGACTTCAAGTCAATATTAAGTAGCCACCTAGAATTGTGACTACTTAGTCACTTTCTAGGTTTTGTGCTTCTTTCCACGTGTGGGGGGTTAGTTTATTAATTATTTATCCACTTATTAGTTAACTGGGTAATGTTCTGTTATTCGATAATTAATCAATTACCCGCATAATTTAAAAATTACCATAAATTACTTAAAGTTCTATTTATTTTTAAAATACTTCATATATACTTTATATATTATACTACCGTGGTCATATGGTACCTTGCATGGTACTAGTGCATAATTATTGGGTATTATCGCTCGACCCGTATTTTATTCCAAATTGACCACTTTCAACGAAACTCATTTTCTTTAATCTGTGTACCCCTTTATCCTTCATAGCACTTATTTATCGCTTTTTATAAATAGCGTAATCCTTATAATCTCCAAATAATCTTTTACTTGGACTGATGTCAATTACCTTACGACAAATTTAACGTACAATACTTCAGGATGTAACACCGTCGTAACTTAATACTGCAAAGCGTGACATCACCATAATGTATTACTGTAGAGGGTAACATCATCGTAATATATTACTGCAGAGCATAACATTGACGTAATACTGTGGGGCGTAACATTATTCCTCCCCTTGGAACATTCATCCTCGAATGTTGACTGATGCACTTATCATTTTCATAACTTATATCTTACGAATACTTTAGAACTTCCCTTGCCATCTAGGCGACTGTTCTGTGAATGAGTCCAAGTCCAGGGAATTCCCCCCTTAGGCCTCCTTCTCACACCACAACTTGTAGTCGGAATCCTTCTAATCTCGTAACTGTTGCTACCTTTCATCATGCAGCCTGTACAATTTTGACCTTGTAAGTGTGCCCAATCTCTAGGCTTCATATGTATAGCTTGATAAGATGTCCCTTTGGGTATATATGAGTATACTGAAGTTCTTCGCTTGGTACTTTGTTGAGTTCACGATTATTGCTATATCTCATCGCATAGGTCCGTTTAGCCATCCGTATGAATTTACTGCCATAACTCTTACTTTAATTTATCGTTGCTGAGGTCTGCTACCAAATCCCAGCTTACTCTCGTTGCTTATTCCATATGTATAAATTTAGGTCCTTTAATGCTTCCTCATTACTGCTCATCTTTAGAATGACGACCTAATCTCATCTCATACTTTGTGACTTTTGTCCATCCATTGTTGATTCACCTTAATATTGATTTACAATATACCATTGATAACTTGAAACTTCTTACGTAATACTTTGTCCCTAGGGCATACGTTACCTCAAGGAATATTCGAAGTGATTCCCATAATCGTATTTCATAGTGTCTCAATGTGATTCAGCTTATGGGGGTATCCTAATTTCGTGCCGCCAGCGAAATATTTCCTCCTTTTCTTCATTTTTTTTCAAATCATTATTCAAACGAAGGCCCAAACGTCATCCTTTATCTGTCACAATTATACCCTCATTTTATTACCAGGTCAGCATTTCATTCTTTCTAAATGATATTAATCTTAGACTCCCTTGAGTTCATTAAGGCTATAGTGGGCTTTGTGTAACATAGAGAAACTGTCTGCTCTTCTTTTTTTCATGGGCTTTGTAACGACCCGACCGGTCGTTTTGAGCTCTAGCACGTCGTTCAGCAGTTTGAGGCCATGAGCAGCTTCACTTCAGGTATTATGAATTGTAAGCGTGGTCGGAATTGAATTTCGGGAAGTTTAGAGTTGATTTGGAAAGAGAATTCTTATTTCGGAAGCTTTAAGTTGAAAGAATTGACTAAGATTGGATTTTTGAGTAAACGACCTCGGAATCGGGATTCAAAGGTTCCAGCAGGTTAGTATGACGATTTTGGACTTGGGCGTATGTCCGGATCGGGTTTTGGAAGACCCGAGAACGTTTTGGCGCCTATTGTGGAAGTTAGCATTTTGGAGGAATTTCATAAGTTTGGGTTGAAGTGCATTTCAAGGTTATCAATGTTCGTTTGGGATTCTGAGTCTGGGAATAGCTCCGTATGGTGATTCTGGAGTTGGGAGCGCGATCGGAAGTGAATTCGGAGGTCCGTAGGTCATTTTGAAGTCATTTGGCTAAAGATAGAAATTTGAAGGTTTTTGAGAAGTTTGACCAAGAGTTTGACTTTTTGATATCGGTGTCGGATTCCAATTCTGAAAGTTGGAGCAGGTCCGTAATGTCGAATATGACTTGTGTGCAAAATTTGAGGTCAATCGGACGTGATTTGATGGATTTCGGCATCGAATGTAGAAGTTTGAAATTTCAAAGTTCATAAAGTTTGGATTGAAGTACGATTCATGATTTTGACGTTGTTTGATGTGATTTAAAGCCTCGGCTAATTTCGTATTGTATTTTTGGACATGTTGGTATAATTGGTTGAAGTCCCGAGGGTCTCGGGTGGATTTCGGAAGGCTAACGGATCGATTTCGGAACTTTAAAGCTGCTGAAAATCTGCTGCAACTGCTGTTTTGGGACAGCAATGGTGCAATCGAGGAGGCCACTTTGGAAGCTTATCTCTCGAAATCTATAAGGAATCTGAAAATTTGTAAAACATAAAAGTTGTTGCACTTGCATTTTAGTTTCCATAACGTTAACCCATTCATCATTTGCACATTTTATCAGAAAGTTATGATCTATTGAAAATGGCTGGTGGAGAAGTTTCGACAGAATTTTCTGATGCATGGAGCCTAATTTAGAAGCTCATATCTCGGAATATATAAAGAGTTATATGGTGTACAACCTATCAAATGAAATATATTTGAATCTAGTTTCTAAATCTTCAAATCGTTTGTCATTTGGATATTTCCACAAGGAGTTATGGGCGTTTTAATAAAAGGTGTACAGCAGGGGAAAATGGTAATAGGATGTACAACCTGCACAGCATAAGGTACAACTCGATGAAGCCTGGGCAGATTGTTTTAAACACGAGTTTTAGCCCATTTCTTTCATTTTTTTGATTTGGCTTGGAATATTTTGGAGAGTTCAAGGAGGGATTTTCACCAAGCAACACTAGGTAAGTGATTTCTTCCTATTTTTGAGTTAAATATGTGATCATAAATGGATTTAGACATGGAAAATTAGTATAAATTTGAATTTTTGGGGAAGACCTAGAACTTGGAATTTTGGACTTCTACCTTGAATTTGAGCATGAAAATTTGAGCAAATTGTATATTTGACTTAGTAAAGCTATGGGTAGAATTTATCTTCGAGAAATTTCGGAATCCGGGAACGTGGGCCCGAGGGCATTTTGGTCAACTTTTCGAGCGGAGTTGGGAACTTATATAATTTGAATTGTTACAAGTATTAGAGTGAATTTTTATTGGTTTGCCCGTTATTTGAATAGTTTTGGGGCGTTATGCATCAATTGGAGTCGTTGGAAGGGCTTGGAAGCTGGTTATGAAAATTTCGGAGCGAGGTGAGTCTCCTTTCTAACCTTGTAAGAGGGAATTGTCCCTATAGGTGTAATAATTGTTTATATGCTCCTATTTGTGGGGGCTACGTACGCACGAGGTGACAAGAGTCTGTGCGTAGCTACTATTATGTTATTGTCCGAGTAGTCTAGGACCCAAAAGTATGTTGTACTTGGAATAATTGTAATGTTGTTTACAGTTGAATTGCCTAATTCCTGTCGAATTTCTAAATAAATTTCAAAAAGGATTAAACTTTGTTTCTTAAATTGTTAAAAGAGAAAGTGGCTTTTATTGAATAAATATTCCCCGATAAATTCTTAATTGGCTATTGTCGATGCCCCCCTTTCCCTCGCGGAATCGGGTTCACGACATTCAGGAAGACAACTCTTATCCCGTTTGGGAATTGGGTTTTTGGAGTTTGGAGAGTCGTCACCTAATGATTATAGTGCATTAGGACACTTTTAGAAGAATTAAAGATGCAGACCAGAGTTTTGGGTAAGGGCTTGAAATTATCTCGAGGGGAAGGTGTTAGGCACCCCTCAAGATCCACTAGTGTGGTTCCCGGCCATGCTACAATTGTGACTTTAAGTGCAAATGCGAATAAACTAAAAAGTATAACAGGAAGCCCAAAAAGGTTAAAAAAAGTGCTGAAATTTAGAAAGGGAGCAGTTTAGTTGTAAAAGAAATGTGCAAGTAGAGGGAAGAAGTCAAACAATTAGTGCAAGACAACCAAAAATCATGTGAGAAACAGAAGTTGAAAGTGCAGCATCTTTTAATGTTTTAAACAAAATTGTTAAACTAATAAAAGGAGAGGGGAGTCCTAGGTTTATACATTACATGGATCATTCGCACAACATTGGTACCCAATTGTACACATAGTGTTATCGTGTAATCATCATCTCCATATCTACCCTTCCCACCCCGTTAAGGTATTAAAGCGCGGAACGGTATCGTTTACTTATCGCATGCTACTACCCGTCCCGATCCTATCAGTTCCGGGGTATTAGAACTTCTAATCCTAAAAGGAAAGAAAGGGATGGAGGCCTTTGTGGAGTTTAAAGGATAAAATTCTAGCTCGACATTCAAAACAAGTATCAAATAAAGGGAAGAATAAACAAGCAAATAAGGCTCAAATAAACCCCAGAAATCAAATAATCATATAGTTTAGCATGCCTTGACAAATACTGATTTGGTCTTAGATTAAAATTAAGCAGTGAGCGGACAGGTTCAACACATATATTTGGACAGAAAGTTTGCATTAGGCAACTCGGATACAGTTGTCAGAGATGAAGGCACTGAATTAGTCGCGAGTTCATTTAAGAAAGTACTGATTTTAGAAGATGATCATGCAGAAGAGTCTTGAAGAAAAAGGGTATGCTGCAGACGTTTAGAAACTAGTTTAAAAGGGAAAACAAACTGCCTAATTGTAGTTAAACACACACAAAAAAAAAAGTTTTGAAAATTCCAGAAGGGACAGAGTTATCTAAAGAAAAGAGTGAGTTGGGGAACTGATTTAAAACGACGAGTTCAAAAGACAGGAATTGAGTTGGAAAACACGTTTAGGCAGAATATTAGAAAGAAGGAGTTTCAGAAAAGATATGCCAGTTAAAGAAATAGATTTTAGGGAAAAGTATACACTGATTTGAAACAAGATTTATTAGAGACTACGTTTTGGAAAACATGTACTGACTTAGGCGTATAAGAAACGGCTAATCAATTGCTACTGATGTTAGACAGGCTAAGCGAGTTTGGTTCAAAAGAAGCTCCTATGGACATGATATCTACAAGTTATTGATTACCGAACTTGTTAATAAACTTGTGGACGGATGCTTGTTTATTAAACCTAAAGTTTGCCTAATGTCATGCGTATGCACATCATAGGCATGACACCCATAAATTTGCAGAAAATTAACTCCTATAGGCAGGATTTCTATATATCAGAGGCTAACAGCTAGATCCTCGTGACTAATTCAGTGCCTTAATGTCTAATAATATGCGATTGAGCCACTCCCGGGATCCAGATTTGCAAAGCCTTCTCTTTACCCAGGGTGTTTCAAAGTTCCAAGGAATCTCAGGGATTCCCGACATTGCTTACACCCAAGATACCATTAGAATAGAAACAGTGCAGTGTGGAAGAGCCAGCTCTCAGGCATCCAAGTTCAGAGGGAGCTCAGGGGGTCCCAAAGCATCGCTTGCAAGAGAGGGGCAGAACTTAATAGCTAAGAGTAAGTGCAAAGTGAAAGGGGGATTGGGGAGCCATGACAGGTTGTGGTCATACCTAGCCACAAAGTAGGCTGGCACACCCCTGATCACCTGCTTGGTCAAACACATTAAGAGCAGACCCTTGAAGGTCGGACCAGAGTCTGGACAGTGATTAGGACACTGCCAGACCCAAGTCTAAAGCTCAAAAACACATAAAGGGGGAAAGGGAATGGGAACTGATTGAGTTTGGGATTCAAAGAATCCAATCCAGAATCATGGACAACAATATTAGAGTGTTGTAATGCCCTGAACCATAACTCACATATAAAGGGGTATGAGGGTTTGGGATTCATAAAGTATCAAGTTCATGACAAGCAACTGACAGGATGCATACATAATTTAAATACTGAATTACAAAGGAAAGGGGGAACATGTTACAATATGCTAGAAACAAATGTCAACTAAAAGAATTGGACAGAAGTGGGCAGAAGTAAACACATTGTGGTGGAGACATGTAAACTAACTGAGACATACCAGTAGAGAAGCAAAAGAGTGCAGGAGAAAGTAGAGTAAACAAAGTCCACAACAGTACAAGTAAAAGAGAGAGAGTTTTTAAGTGAGAGTGACTTGTGAACTCAGATTGCGTTCTGTGTTCGTGTGTTCGTGTGTGTTCAAAGAGAAGGGAGGAGAGTATTTATAGTTTGAAATCAGGCAGGGAACAAGGTAAGAAATAACCATGTATCAATTAGAATCAATCAGTAGCGGAAAATCCCTTTAACTGAGGAATTCAAATTTGAACGGTAAAGGGCAAGAGCTTTTTTTTTTTAAGGAAGGAGATCAAGTAAGCATATTGTGCATAACATACAAATAAGGGGTAAATACATAGGGGTTTTAATTAAGGAAAGAAAATTTTGAAATACACGGTCAAGTAAATAAGGCAAGGACAAAGTAAATCAATTGGTATGTAGTGAATCAGGGAATCGGGGATTCAAAATTGCCCCTGAACCAAGTCAGAAATAGGGGAATCGAAAGGTTAAAAAGTGTTTCCAAATAAAACAAGGAAAGAATCAATCATGCTTACACAAAGAAGTCTAAAATTAGTCCCGAATCTATGGTTATTTTAGAGGGACATTCAGCGTGTATAAAGAGCGCACAAACATTAGGCATGCGAGGTTAAACCAATTTAGAGATGAGAACCAGACAAAACACATAGCATATAACCTTAGAAGAAACATTCAGAAACCTCAAAAGAAACCAAGATTCCTGACATGCAAGTTCTAGAATGTCATAAAAGGTCACAAAGATATGCAGACATGCACAAACAGAAACAAGAGAAAACCACGAGCGTTAAGACAAAGGTAGGCAAGAACATGATCAGCGGAACTTTAGAAACAAAATTAAAGCATGAGCCTGAACACATATAGCAAAAAGTAAGTCAACAACCTAGGCTAGCATGTGAACACAGAATGTAAAAGAATCTTTGTAGAAATCCGGTAAGTAACAAGAGAACAGCCTCGAACATAATAGGAAATAAAACAACGAGCATAAACACACAGAAGGGAGAGTA
>NW_017676025.1:0-10965 GCF_001879085.1 Nicotiana attenuata | reverse complement strand
ACCTGCAAGTGAGCAATACGGGCGTATATTGTGCATAAACTTAAACGTGATGCAAGTTCCCGTTGGACCATGAATGCTGTCTTCGGACGGTTATGATGACGTCCTCAGACCATGATGTCCTGGGTCATGAAGCGCAAAATTAAAGGATTCGCAGGCTATGAAATGATATTCTCGGGCTATGATAATGATGCCTTTGAATAATGATGTGCAGGATATAAAGTGGGGTCCTCGGGCCATGGCATGGTGTTCTCGGGCTATGAGGATGATGCCCCCGAACAATGATGCCTTCGGACAGTTTTGGCGATATTTCAGCCCATGAAATACAGGATTTGGCGGTATTTCAGCCGATGCAAAAAATGTAAATGGCGATATTTCAGCCGATGCAAAAAAATGTAAATGGCGATATTTCAGCCGACAGAAATTTAAATAAAGCAGGCGATGTTTCAGCCGATGTAAAAATGTAAATGGCGATATTTAAGCCGACAGAAAGCATAGGTATGGATGATGATGGAGATGAACTGGCGATCTTTCAGCCGATGTAGAATTTAAATAAAGTTTGGCGATATTTCACCCGATTGCAAGACGTAAGTAAAGGTGGCGATATTTCAGCCTTGCAAGAAGGATAAGGTGGCGATATTTCAGCTATGCAAGAAAGATAAAGTGGCGGTATTTCAGCCATGCAAGTGGAGGTAGAGCTTAACCTCAGAAGGCAGAAAGGTAGGCTTATGCAGATAATGCAGGATGAGACAGTGCTTAGTCTCGGAAGGCAGAAAGGTAGCCTTATGCAATGCAGATAATGCAGATGGAGACAGTGGTTAGTCTCGGAAGGCAGAAAGATAGCCTTATGCAGATAATGCAGATGGAGACAATGCTTAGTCTCGGAAGGCAGAAAGATAGCCTTATGCAGATGATGCAGATGGAGACAACGCTTAGTCTCGGAAAGTAGAAAGATAGCCTTATGCAGATAATGCAGATGGAGACAGCGCTTAGTCTCGAAAGGCAGAAAGATAGCCTTATGCAGATGATGCAGATGGAGAAAATGCTTAGTCTTGGAAGGCAGAAAGATAGCCTTATGCAGATAATGCAGATGGAGACAATGCTTAGTCTCGGAAGGCAGAAAGATAGCCTTATGCAGATGATGCATATGGAGACAATGCTTAGTCTCGGAAGGCAGAAAGATAGCCTTATGCAATGCAAAGAATGCAGAGGGAGACAACGCTTAGTCTCGGAAGGCAGAAAGATAGCCTTATGCAGATAATGCAGATGGAGACAACGCTTAGTCTCGAAAGGCAGAAAGGTAGCCTTATGCAATGCAAGAAAATAAAAGGACGGATAGTAGTGAGATTTCTTAGTTGATTGCTGATCACGATGCCGTGACTGTCAAGGAGGTTGTGTGTGGATAATAATTACGGACGAGTGATGATTTTGAGAAGTTGCGTCTTTGAGGAATATGCGTACGTAAATATACCTGACGAGTGCCCGCATCCAAAGAGAAATCGTGAGTTTTGTAAGGGGGAAAGGTTAGTTCGTCTTCCCCTGGCTTCCGGCGTTGCGTATCATTGGGGTAGCGTTGCTAAACAGTAGCAATTCGAACAATAATTATGCATGATTTAGTAAATATAACGTAAGTAGAAAAAAAATAGTTTTCTTTTAGATGAACCAACGACTGGACGAGGTTCAAGACATTGCAACCTCTCTTGCTCCGGAATTTTGAGGGTCCTCCTCAAAATTTTGCCCCAGTTTACTGGGCTGGCACTTCTGACGGTTGCGCTGAACGACTGGCGGATCAACTTTGGAATTTTGAGGATCCTCCTCAAAATTCTGCCCCAGTTTACTGAGATGTCATTCCTGGCGATGAGAGGCTGAAAACTAACTTCGGAATTTTGAGGGTCCTCCTCAAAATTCTGCCCCAGTTCCAATAGTAGGGGGAAAATGAAATATTTATTAAATTGTGACCGAACCCATAGGGCCGCCTACGTATCCCCTCTTACACGGGAATCAGGTCAGACGTAGTTCAAATACATCATAAAAGGAATCGTAAGTGGTTACACATAGTATCGTTTCACTGCATCTGAATTGATCGCCTTTGGCCAAACTTCTCCGTCCATTTCTGCCAGAATAAGGGCTCCTCCAGTTAGAACCCGGTGAACCATGTACGGACCTTGCCAGTTGGGAGTGAAATTTCCCTTGGCTTCATCTTGATGTGGGAATATTTTCTTCAACACCAGCTACCCTAGTGTAAACTTCCTTGGCTTAACTCTTTTGTTAAAGGATATGGACATTCTGTTCTGATACAACTGACCGTGGCAAACTGCATTCATCCTTTTCCCATCTATAAGGGCTAACTGCTCGTAGCAACCTTTTACCCATTTTGCGTTGGCCAACTCTGCTTCTTGTATGATCCTCAAGGAGGGAATTTCTACCTCGACGGAGATGACCGCCTCTGTACCATAAACCAGCATGTATCGAGTTGCTCCGGTCGATGTGCGGACCGTGGTGCGGTATCTCAGTAGGGCAAATGATAACTTCTCATGCCATTGTTTGTGACTTTCGACCATCTTCCTTAATATCTTCTTGATATTCTTGTTGGCTGCCTCTACAGCTCCATTCATCTGAGGCCTGTAGGTTGTAGAGTTCTTGTGTTTGATCTTGAATGCCTCACACATGGCTTTCATCAGGTCACTATTGAGATTGGAACTATTATCGGTAATGATTGATTCCGGAATTCCGAATCGGCAAACAATATGGTCACGGACGAAATCCGCCACAACTTTCTTAGTCACTGCCTTGTATGACGCTGCTTCAACCCATTTAGTTAAATAATCGATTGCCACCAGGATAAACCTGTGCCCGTTTGATGCCGCAGGCTCGTTAGGTCCAATGACGTCCATTCCCCAGGCGGCAAATGGCCATGGTGAGCTTGTTGCAGTAAGCTCGTTTGGAGGCACCTTTATCATATCTGCATGTATCTGACAGCGATGGCACTTGCGAACATACTGGATACAGTCTGTTTCCATAGTCATCCAGAAATAGCCTGCTCGGAGTATCTTTTTTGCTAAGACAAAACCATTCATGTGCGGCCCACAGGTCCCTGCGTACACTTCGTCCAATAGTCTGGATGCTTCTTTTGCTTCGACACAACTTAGTAAACCCAAGTCGGGAGTCCTCCTGTATAGGATTCCCCCACTGTGAAAGAAGTTGTTGGATAATCTCCGAAGTGTGCGCTTCTGAGTAGCGTTGGCAAGTTCTGGATATTCTCCTGTTGTCAAGTACTTTTTGATGTCGCGGAACCTTGGTTTTCCGTCTGCTTCTTCCTCAACGTGAGCACAATAAGCTGGCTGATCATAAATCTTTACTGGGATGGGATCAATGAAATTCATGTCTGGATGTTGGATCATGGATGACAGAGTAGCCAATGCGTAAGCGAACTCGTTCTGGACTCTGGGGACATGCTGAAATTCCGTCTTTGTGAATCTATTCCTTAACTCCTGTATGTGATGCAAGTAGGGGCGTATCTTAGAGTTCTTGGTTGCCCATTCTTCTCGAACCTGATGTATGAGCAAGTCTGAATCCCCGATCACTAGCAGCTCCTGAATGTTCATGTCAATGACCATCTTGAGCCCCAGGATGCAAGCTTCATATTCAGCCATATTATTTGTGCAAGGGAACCTGAGCTTGGCGGATACCGGGTAATGCTGGCCGATTTCTGATACTAGGACTGCTCCTATGCCAACTCCTTTATAATTTGCGTCTCCGTCGAAAAACAACCTCCAACCATCGTAGGATTCTGCAATATCTTCTCCTACAAAGGACACTTCTTCATCAGGAAAATACGTTTTCAGGGTTCGTATTTTCCGCCAACGGGATTCTCGGCGAGGTGATCTGCTATGGCTTGCCCCTTGATTGCTTTCTGAGTCACGTAAATAATGTCGAATTCACTCAGCAAGATTTGCGACTTGGCGAGCTTGCCAGTGGGTATGGGCTTCTGAAAGATGTACTTCAGCGGGTCCATCCTTGATATGAGATAAATAGTATGGGCACAGAAATAATGCCTCAATTTCAGAGCTACCCAAGTCAGAGCACAACAGTCTCCAATAAAGAATACCGGGCCTCGTACGGGGTGAACTTCTTACTGAGATAGTAGATGGCTTGCTCCTTTCTCCCCGTTTCATCATGTTGTCCCAGAATACAACCGAACGCTCCATCCAAAACCGCAAGATAAAGCAATAGAGGCTTTCCTGGCTCGGGCGGAACCAAGACTGGCGGCGTTGACAGGTATTCCTTGATTCTGTCAAAGGCTTTCTGACAATCGTCAGTCCATTTAGTAGCAGCGTCTTTCTTCAACATCTTAAAGATGGGTTCACAAATGACTGTGGACTGAGCTATAAACCGGCTGATATAGTTGAGTCTTCCCAAGAAACTCATCACGTCATTCTTGTTCTTTGGCGGTGCCAATTCTTGAATGGCTTTGACTTTTGATGGGTCCAATTCTATTCCCCGACGACTCAGGATGAAACCCAGTAATTTCCCAGCAGGAACCCCGAATGCACACTTGGCGGGATTCAATTTCAGATTGTACCTCCTTAATCTGTTGAAGAACTTTCTCAAGTCTTCCGTATGATCAGTGGCCTTGATGATGTCGTCCACATATACCTCAATCTCCTTGTGTATCATGTCGTGAAAGATAGTAGTCATGGCTCTCATATAGGTGGCGCCAGCATTCTTCAACCCAAATGGCATCATTTTGTAACAATATATTCCCCACGGCGTGATGACAGCCGTTTTCTCTGCATCTTCCTCATCCATCCATATCTGATGATATCCGGCGAAACAATCAACAAAGGACTGCAACTCATGTTTGGCGCAGTTGTCGATAAGAATGTGTATGTTCGGCAAGGGGAAGTCATCTTTGGGACTGGCCCGGTTAAGATCCCGGTAGTCGCCACAAACTCTAACTTTCCCATCTTTCTTTGGTACTGGCACGATATTGGCTAACCATGTTGGATATTCCACTACCCTGAGAACCTTAGCTTTGACTTGCTTAGTAACCTCTTCTTTGATTTTCAAACTCATGTCGGGTTTGAATTTCCTGAGCTTCTATTTTACCGGCAGACAGGTTGGATCTGTTGGAAGTTTGTGAGCTACAATGGACCAGTCATATCATCATACGACCAGGCGAATATGTCCTCATATTCCCTTAAAAATTCCGTATATTCTTCTTTTTCTGATGGTGATAGGTGAACACTGATGCGAGTTTCTTTGACATTTTCTGTATCTCCCAAATTAATGACCTCAGTTTCTTCCAGGTTAGACTTAGGTCTATTCTCAAAATTCTCAACTTCTCTGACGACCTCTTCAGGTATCTCATCTTCGTCCGAGTCTATGTCCTTTTGTTGCGTTGTTTCGTTGCAAGTCACAATCGTTGGTTCATCATCAAGGTAAGTAATAGTAGTGCTGCGTAAAAATAGAGTAAATGATGGAAAAATAATAAGAGCGAGATATATATGATTAACTGAAATGCTTTGATTAAATTGTTTGAAACATCGAAGCTCTTTTCGAAATTAAAGACAATGCGGAAAGGAAATCAACTAGTAAAGTAAGCTAAAAATGAGATGCATGGTGCTTTTGTTTAGCCTTGCTACCCCGAAGCCTTCCGGGCCCTGACGGTCCTAATTGACCAATTGCTGAGGCGGTCTCCTCGGTTCACAGCTTGTATGGAAGGGCCTTCCTCCCCTTCCTCCTCGAAAAGAACACAACAATCCATATCATCATCCTCCAGAAACAGATTCTTCATGGCTGCCAATGCTTCATCTTCTTCTGACCCATATATAGTATCTGCCAGTTGGAAGGTCTGCTCCAGGCTAGGTATGGAAGCTCCAATGGATAGTAGGGGCCGCGCCATAGTGGCGACCAGCTCTGGAATTCTTCCCAAGTATAACCGTACCCTAAGCCAAATGTAGTACCATGCTTCTTTAGTTTGATGGGCTCAGTGATCCCCTGAACATTTTTACCGAGTCCCTTTCCACGCTCGTACCCGCACCAATTCAGGATACTTTCGATCTTGTTGTCCCACCACTTATCCTTATCCACAGCGTTGACCCTGTCGATGTGGTGGTATGTTTCTCCGCCTATTCTCCTTCTGCCCCCGATCATCGGGATGGTCTGGCGACTATATATGTGGTTACTACCATCGCCATGAATAATCACCTCTGGGTGATTCCATTCAAACTTCACCGCTTGATGCAGGGTCGATGCTACGGCTCCAGCAGCGTGGATCCAGGGCCGTCCTAACAGCAGATTGTAGGATGCCGGGACGTCTATCACTTGAAAGTCGACGTCGAACCATGTTGGCCCCATTTGTAAGCATAGGCTGATTTCTCCAATAGTAGATCTTTGGGACCCATCGAAGGCCTTGACATTGATAGCCCCATCTTTGATTTCGCGCAGGCTTTTTCCCAAGGTTCTGAGAGTTATCAGCGGACAGATGTTGAGGCTGGATCCTCCATCGATCAGGACTCTAGTGATGAAATTATCCTCGCATTGCACGGTGATGTGCAGTGCCTTGTTATGGCTCAGTCCTTCCGGTGGCAGCTCATCTTGGAAGGTGATTTTATGGCTTTCCAGCACTTGTCCTACCATATTTGCCATTTTGCCTCCAGTTATGTTGCTGGGCACATAAGCTTCGCTCAGTATCTTCATTAAGGCATTCTTGTGAGCGTCAGAGCTCTATAGAAGAGCTAGGATGGAGATCTGTGCTGGTGTGTTGTTTAATTGCTCAACGACCGAGTACTCCTTAGCTTGTATTTTCCTCCAAAGATCGTCAGACCCAGTTTCAACAGGCCGTCCTGGGGCTTGCTTAGTGGACTCGGCTAAGTGCTCTGGGGTGTAAACCCTCCATGTTCTGGTCATTCCTTGTCGCAGCAATTGTTTCTCCTGTCTTGGTCTTTCCTTTCCTCCTAGCTTCGGCAGTGTAATCCCATGGTATAGCATTTGAGTGGAATGGTATTATGTCTGACATTGCCACAGGAATAGGTACCCTTGGGGGTAACAAAGCAACTTCAAAGGGTGCAGGTGCTTTTGGAACTCCAAATTCAACCTCAATTGGCCCGAGCGCCTTTGCAGAAGGAGGCGCTTCAAATTTGAGAGGTATAGACATGTTTACTTCATCGTCCCTGGTGGGCTGATTCTACACAACAATTGGGTTAAGTGTAACTGCCGGTTTTTTTGGTTCATCCTCCTCAGCAATCAAACTTATCGACCCTTTGGGGTCCTAATCATCTTCGATCTCGATCATGTGAATGTCTCCACCTTTGTGGTCAGGCAGAGGGTTGTTACGANGGCCGGCCTGACCTTTGCAGCTTCTGACCTCCAACGAGTGGCATACTCGCGGAATGTTTCGGTGGGTTTCTTCTTCAAATTCTGTATGTAGAATACATCCGGTGCATTCTCTATATTGAATCGGAATCTATCCATGAAGTCCGATTCCATACCTACCCAACTTGTCCATTCTTGGGGTCCTGACTGATGTACCAGGATAGTGCATTTCCCTTCAGGCTCCTCATGAAGAGCTTCATACGGATCTTCTCATCTCTTCCAACCCCAACTAGCTTATCGCAATAGGTTCTCAGGTGGACTCTGGGATCTCCTGTTCCATCAAACATTTCGAACATGGGAGGTTTGTACCCCTCCGGAAGTTCAACATCTGGTTGAGTGCATAAGTCTTCATAATTTAACCCCTCGATACCTTTGTTACCTTCCACGCCCTGAACTCGGCTGGTCAATTTCTTGAGTTCTGCTGCTAAGTTCCTCATAAGGGAGTCTTTGTCATCAGACTCAGGTGCATTAGAGATTAGTTGAGTGTAGTGGGGTACAGTACCCACATAAATAGGAGTGTTGTGGAGATGGTCATTAGTGGTGTTCAGTGGCTCGGGAATGAGTAGCCGAGTGTTATTTGGAGTGTGGCATGCGTTGCAGTGCTGGGTATGAGTGGGTTGTTTCTGTGGTTGTGGGGTATTTTGTGGAGGTGCGGGATTCTGGGTGTTGACATCAGGAGCGGTGAGGGAAAATGATAGGTTCGCCAAATTCCGAACCTGATCCAGTTCTTCTTGGAACTTTAATAATATTTGCTCAAGTTGGGTAGCAGTTTCCTTAGCAACCGGGGTACCCTGAGGAATCTGAATCTCCTTTCTGGCGCTTGTATCTCCCATTTTACCTTTGTTCTTGTTCCGGACAGGAGTCGGAGGAGGAGGAGGTGGATGGCCCTTGGATCTTGTGGAGTATGCTGATGGTGCTAGAATGCACGAACTAACCTTTGGGGAAGGGAATAAAAATAAAAGAAAAACAAAAAGGTAACAAGTTAGTGCGGATCTTGAGGAGAAAACATTGCAGTATTTAAACACATAGTGCAAGAATATAAATCGTATCCTAATTTGGGAGCCTCGTTATGCCCGAGGTAGGCCTAGCGACAAATAAATTTGGAGAACTTATAATGCTAAATGCCTCATTTTATTGATGAAAAATAAGACGAATCCCAAAACGACACTAAAATAGCGAAAAATAAAAATGTCACTAATGGCCCTTGGCCTTATTACACTTTAAAAAGCAAAAGAAAAGACTCCTAACTACTTGGTCCCAGAAGGACCTTCCCCAGGTTGAATGCTCTCGTTGATCAAATCCTCCAGCTCGCGTAGGTTCACCAGTAAAAATGCCTTTGCCAGGCGTTCTCCTTCATTTCCCTCAGCGTTCTCGCAGTCGGTGACTCTCTTTCTTAATTTTCCTTCCAATTCCAGCAGACTGTATTCCAGATATTCTAGCTTTTCGCTAGCCTTGGTGACCCTCTCTT
Organism: Nicotiana attenuata; assembly: GCF_001879085.1. Classification (NCBI taxonomy): domain Eukaryota; kingdom Viridiplantae; phylum Streptophyta; class Magnoliopsida; order Solanales; family Solanaceae; genus Nicotiana; species Nicotiana attenuata. The sequence goes on along the minus strand of NW_017676025.1, from coordinate 2,123 downwards.
TCCATTCATTGATTTGGTCACTTGATGGGAGATTCCTCCACTAGGTCAGCAAGAGTGAGGGTATACTGACCATACCGAAGTCGGGGACCTTGTTCTCCATTTTCTGCAAAACAGAAGGGTTAAGACCATACCCCCCCACCGGACTCGACTATTTAAATCAATAATTAGCATAAAAGCATTTAGTTCTCCAAATAAATGCACAGAATATGGTGGCGTCCGTTTGGGTTTCAAGGAAACCCGATGGACTTTGGACAAGGCTATCCTAATGAGTCATTATGTGGACAACATAACTGACTCGGCTACGTTTGACCATGATGCATGCACAGTTAAATAGAATAAGGTTTCTATTGGGGTATTAGACAGGTACCCTTGAGCGGACAACTCAAGAGGGAAAGGCACGGAACCGTCGACTGCACCGCTGATCGACTGGTTTTACCGCAAATATGCCTTTGCCAAATTTAGGGGGTGATAGTATTGGAAGCGCGCAACTACTCATTATAAGCGTTGCTATAGTATTTGTTTGGCACGAGTGGAATATGATGTTGAAGATGCAGTTTACAAGAATGAAACAAATTGACATGTATTTTCACGTTCATACAATAAATGTTTACATTAATTGCTCAAAAATTACAACGGTATTGATGGAAAGCGGTAAATGAAGGTAATTAAAGAAAAAGAAACAAAAGAAATAAGTTAGCTTCAGATAAAGGCATTAAACAAAAGCAGTAAAAGAAAGCAATAAAGTCACATATAGCATGCAATGGTAAAAGCCTAAAGAATCCCCAGCAGAGTCGCCATGCTGTCGACGCCCCCTTTTCCTCGTGGAATCGGGTTCACGACATTCGGGAAGCCAACTCTTATCCTGTTTGGGAATTGGGTTTTTGGAGTTTGGAGAGTCGCCACCTAATGATTATAGTGCATTAGGACACGTTTAGAAGAATTAAAGATGCAGACCAGAGTTTTGGGTAAGGGCTTGAAATTATCTCGAGGGGAAGGTGTTAGGCACCCCTCAAGATCCACTAGTGCGGTTCCCGGCCATGCTACAATTGTGACTTTAAGTGCAAATGCGAATAAACTAACAAGTATAACAGGAAGCACAAAAAGGTTAAAAGAAGTGTTGAAATTCAGAAAGGGAGTAGTTTAGTTGTAAAAGAAATGTGCAAGTAGAGGGAAGAAGTCAAGCAATTAGTGCAAACAAACCAAAAATCATGTGAGAAATAGAAGTTGAAAGTGCAGCAGCTTTTAAAGTTTTATAAAAAATTGTTAAACTAATAAAAGGAGAGGGGAGTCCTAGGTTTATACATTACATGGATCATTCGCACAACACTGGTACCCAATTGTACACATAGTGTTATCGTGTAATCATCATCTCCATGTCTACCCTTCCCACCCCGTTAAGGTATTAAAGCGCGGAACGGTATCGTTTACTTATCGCATGCTACTACCCGTCCCGATCCTATCAGTTCCGGGGTATTAGAACTTCTAATCCTAAAAGGAAAGAAAGGGATGGAGGCCTTTGTGGAGTTTAAAGGATAAAATTCTAGCTCGACATTCAAAACAAGTATCAAATAAAGGGAAGAACAAATAAGCAAATAAGGCTCAAATAAACCCCAGAAATCAAATAATCATATAGTTTAGCATGCCTTGACAAATACTGATTTGGTCTTAGATTAAAATCAAGCTGTGAGCGGACAGGTTGAACACATATATTTGGACAGAAAGTCTGCATTAGGCAACTCGGATACAGTTGTCAGAGATTAAGGCACTGAATTAGTCGCGAGTTCATTTAAGAAAGTACTGATTTTAGAAGATGATCATGCAGAAGAGTCTTGAAGAAAAAGGGTATGCTGCAGACGTTTAGAAACTAGTTCAAAAGGGAAAACAAACTGCCTAATTGTAGTTAAACATAAAAAAAAAGAAAAGTTTTGAAAATTCCAGAAGGGACAGAGTTATCTAAAGAAAAGAGTGAGTTGCAGAACTGATTTAAAACGTCGAGTTCAAAAGACAGGAATTGAGTTGGAAAACACGTTTAGGCAGAATATTAGAAAGAAGGTGTTTCAGAAAATATATGCCAGTTAAAGAAATAGATTTTAGGGAAAAGTATACACTGATTTGAAACAAGT
>NW_017676024.1:0-53855 GCF_001879085.1 Nicotiana attenuata | reverse complement strand
GGAGGGATTAGTTGTCCTACTGCCTTCTCCTATTATATTTGAAATCCTAGTTGGTCAATTTCTTTCATTAATATGCTTTCAATATAATTGTAATTTATTTCAATTTTCACCTTGATAGTAAATAGTTCATCAAAAATCCACAAAACATCCAGCACCGCTGCAAAGCCTAGGCTTGCTAGCTCTTTATAATTAATCCTTTTGGGATCACAACTCCAATTTATATTAATTTTTTATTTATTATTTAGCTATAAAGCTGCTTCATAGTAATCATATTATTTAACTACAATTTTAAGTATATTTTGTGACAAAACTTTGCTGTCACTAAATTGCAGGTTGATTAGAGACAATACAATGATTGTCACTAATTGTTTATATTTTTAGTGACAAAAAGTAAGGTCACAAAAAGTATACAATTTTATGGCTGAAGATTAGACCATTTAATTACAAATTTTGAATCGTCACTATTTGGCAATACATTTTTAGTGACGAAACCTTTTCGTATCGAAAGTTCAGCTAATTTTAAGACAAATAAATTTTTGTCATAAATCGTGTGCAACATTAGTGACAAAAATAATTTGTCACGAATAATTTTACTTTTGTGGCTAATACTACACAATAAATGGCGCCAACTCATTTTTTGGTGGGAAACTTTCGTGGACGCAACTTTCGCCACGAAATTTTATGTTTTGTCACTAAAAGTGCATAGCTCATGTCTTTAAAGACGAAATATAATTTTTGTCACGAAAAATGAATAATCCGTGACGAATTTTGTGTTGTGGCTAATAATTTCGTAGCTAAATACTACATTTGTTGTAGTGTGAACAATGTGAAGTAATGTCATCTTTTATAGGAATAATTGGCTTGTTCTTTTCCTATATGATTTTATGCAATTAAGCTGAATTCTATCGGAGAAGATTAAATAAGGAATAATAGTATTGTCAAAAAAGGAAAAGGCTACAAAAAAAAAAAACATTAGTGGCGAGTAAACTGAAATTTGTGGGAGAAAATTAAATAAAGCAAAATATTGGTGTAAAAATAGGAAAAGGCTTAAAAAAAAGTTGAGCTATGTAGAACCAAATCGGCTAAAAATAGGCGTCTAGAATTTGACCCAAGTAAACTATATAGCATTAATGTATGCGTAGCTTAAATGGAAAGAAAAATCAGTCTCAGGTAATTTATAATTATATTCTTAAATTATATAAATAAATAAGGTTATAAAAGTCGATCAATGTTTCAAGAATATTTTAGTCATTCAACATTTAACCTAAATTATTCGTGCTTTTATAATAATATAGATATAGATAGATATAGATATCGATATAGATATAGATATAGATATAGATATAGATAAATAGATAGATAGATAGATAGATAGATAGATAGATAGATAGATAGATAGATAGATAGATAGATGGATAGATAATATAGACATAGATTATTAGCAAAGTCTAGAGCTTATTGTTGGAATTCCCAAAATAGAGGTTTAACGGCCTAAAGGTACAAATATAATATTACTTTTAGTTGAATTCAAAGTTTTAGATGTTCTAAACATTTCAATATTATCTAATGTTAATTACCATTTTTATCTAATATTATCTAATTACCATATTATCTAATATTGAACTATTTTTAAAAATATTTTATCTTTCAAATTATAAAAATAGATCAATAGCACATAATAAATTCAATTTGAATAGAAGCATGCACAAGAGTATTATTTTCTTTGTTGTTAATTATCAATAGAATTCATAAAGACATTTATACTTTCACTATTAGGCGCTAAAACCCTCTCGTGTCATCCAAAATCCGATCCGAACATACTTTCAAGTTCGAAATCATCATACGAACCTATTGGAACCGTCAAATCCCGATTCCTAGGTCGTTTACTCAAAATATTGACCGAAGTCAAACTTGTCCTTTTAAGCCAACCTTAAGGAACCAAGTGTTCCGATTTCAACCCAAACTCTTTCAAATCCCCAATCAACCTTCCCCGCAAGTCATAAATCAGTAAAAGCAAGTACGCTAAATTAAAAACCAATTCGGATACAAAAGAAAATATTACAATTATGTCCAATGCTATAGCTATATTTTAGGGCAATTTTGGTAACCGACATTGTATTCATACTTTTATAATAATATAGATATAGATAGATAGATATAGGTTCTTCTTTTTCTAAATGGATTTGAATAATATAATACATTTTCAAATTAAATTAGTAATAGGATATTATAATACGTTTTCAAATTAAATTAGTAATAGAAATTTTTAAAAAGTATATCCTAAAAGTAATAGGATTACATGACTAAAAATATGTCTCTACCCGGAAAGTAATTATTCCAAAAGAAAACCTAACGTGTTCCTAAAGGTATTAGTTTACATGTTAACATGTAGTATTATATGTCTATGCCGAAAGTAAATATACTAATAGGACTCCTTAAGGATATCATGTAGAATTCCTAACGTGTGGTACATGTCCTAAAACTAATAGGATTATAATGCTAATGTCTAGAATTTCGGTTATGTCCTGTTATTGTGCTTAGTATTATAAGGTTATTTTTATAAATCGATATTATATTCATGCTTTTATAATAAATATAGATAGATAGATATATAAATATAGATATAGATAGATTAATTTATTAACTTTCATTTTCAAGACAAAGATTAATTATCGTTGATTTCCTTTTCACCTTCTAATAAATTAAAAGGTACTGATCAAAAGCATCACGACCTTTTTGGATGAGCCAAAACCTAATTTCTAAGACGCCAAAACATTTTAATAGGAAATTTTACGTTACAATCTTTGCTAAGACCCAATAGTACTCCAATTTAGTCAACCAAAATACTAAAAAAATAAAAAGCTAACGTATTACATGCTAACATGTAGTATTAAATGTCTATGCCCGAAAGTAAGTATACTAATAGGACTCCTATAGGTGTGGTATATGTCCTAAAACTAATAGGATTATAAGGCTAATATTTAGAATTACGATTATGTCCTTTTATTGTGAGTTATTATACTTAATATTATAAGGTTATTTTGGTAAACCGATATTGTATTCATGCTTTTATAATAATATAGATATAGATAGATAGATCATCGCGATGAAGGCAAAAAATACTAGATGATTTCTTCACGTTTCCTTAATAATTTGTAATTAATAGTCAGAGGCGTTTATTAGTACTTATGGCATCAACTATTAGTGTAAAAATTGGCGTTTAAATTGAGAAACGCCAGAGTTGAGGAATTGACTTGTTTAAAAAAAAATTGGTGCATGCACATGTGTCAATTTAGCTATTTTGCTCGTTAAATTAAATTGTTGGGAAGGGAGCGGTCACCTAAAAATTTGATTTGAACATATTAAGACTGTGAGGAGTCGTTTGATTCAAGGGATTATGTGGGTTATTCAAGTATACATTATGGGAAGAAATTTATTTTGGTTGGAATTATTAGCTAAAGGAAGTATTGTTATTATTATACTAATACTAATACTAAAATTTTAGGTAATTTAGAGCCCGTTTGGCTATATTTTTCACTTTTTTTAAATTAGTGTTTGACCATAAAATTTTCAATTTTCACTTGAACATCAATTTTACAACTTTTAAGAAAAAATTAAAAAACTCTAAAAAACTATTTTTCAAAATTTTCGACTCAAATGGCTCACAAAAATTAAAAAACAACCCAAAAATTCACTTTTTCGGAATCTTACAATTCTTATGTCCAAACCCAAAAATTCACTTTCTCGTACAAATTGAAAAATTCGTTATTTAAGTTATACTCTCTCCGGTCCAAAATAAGTGATTTTTTGGAAGTTTTCATACAGATTAAGAAATACACCTTTTAGTATTAATTAGCAATGGAATTGACCATATTAACCTTTACTATCTCACATAAATACTCCTAACACATATTCCAACGCTATTTACTCCAAGGAAAATGTAGTAAAAAAATAATTAATTCTTTTAACTACTATTGGTTTTGAACCAAACAATGGATTCCGTGCAAAATTAGGGCACACCGAAGCGGAGCACCACCCGCCGACAAAAATCCTTAGCCAAATTGAAGATGACGAGAATTCCTCTGCTGCGTTACTCTTGTAATGGTATTTCCTTTGCTAATTCTCATTCTGCTTCGGCAATTGCAATCAGATATTATTCTTCATCTCATAGCAATACTGATAATGTCAAGTGTTTAGATGATGCTCTGACTCTCTTTGGTCGAATGGTCAGTACACAGCCTCTTCCTTCTGTTTTTAGCTTCTCTAAATTATTGAAGACTATGTTAAATATGAAGCATTACTCAGCTGTTGTTTCCCTCTTTCGACAAATGCTGAAATTAGGCATCCCAATTAGTGATTCCATCTTGAATATCGCGATCAACAATTATTGCCTAGTGCATCGTTCTGACTGCGGATTTTCGGTGTTAGCCATTTACTTGAAGAAGGGCATTCCATTTAATGTTCTCACGTTTAGCACCTTACTAAGGGGGCTCTTTGCGGAAAGTAAGATAAAAGATGCGTTAACTTGTTCAAAAAGTTGGTGAGAGAGAATATTTGTGAGCCTAATGAAGTCATGTATTCAATTGTCATGAATGGACTTAGCAAAATGGGCCATACTCAAAAAACATTCGATTTGCTTAGGGTAATGGAACAAGGAAGCGTTAAGCCGGACACACCTATCTACAACATTGTTATACATGCCCTATGCAAAGATAGAATGATAGATGCTGCTATTAGCCTTTTTGAAGAGATGAAACAAAAAGGCATTCCTCCAGATGTTATCGCATATAGTTCATTGATTGATGGTCTTTGTAAATTTGGTCTGTGGGAGAAGGTTAGTACTTTGTTCTTCGAAATGGTAAATCTTAATATTTATCCAGATGTCCGCACCTTCAGCATACTGACAGATGGTCTATGCAAAGAGGGGAAAGTTGAAGATGCTGAGGAGGTAATGAGACACATGCCTGGAAAAGGTGTGGAGCCTAATGTGGTTACCTACAATGTTATAATTGATGGATATTGCTTACGCGGTCAAATGGATAGAGCAAGGAGACTTTTTGATTCCATGATTAATAAGAGCATTAAGCCTACCACTATTAGCTGTAACATATTAATAAATGGATATTGCAAGAAGAAGAAATTGGATGAGGCCATGCATTTGTTTCATGAAATTCCTCGAAACGGATTGGAACCTAGCATTGTTACCTACAATACTATCTTGCAAGGTCTATTTGAAGTTGGAAGAATTGACTTTGCGCAAAAATTCTTTGATGAGATGCTATCTATAGGGCTCAAGCCTGATTTATGCACTAATCGCATTTTGCTCCGTGGTTATTTCCAGACTGGGCTTCTTGAGAAAGCTATATCGCTATTTCATGAGTTGGAAGTAAAGAGAGAAGATACTGATATTGAACTTTATAATGTTTTAATTGATGGATTGTGCAAACATGGCCGGTTCGACAAAGCTCATGCTATTTTTGAGAAGCTTTTTTTAATTGGATTGTTTCCCAATGTGATTACATACACAATAATAATTACTGGATTTTGTCTAGAAGGGTTGTTAGATGAAGCTAAAGATATGTTAAGAAAAATGGAGGAGAATGGTCATTCGCCAAACGATGTCACTTATAATATTATTGTGCGAGGATTTCTCAAGTTTGGCAAAATTAGTGAAATGATAACTTTTTCGAAGGAAATGACTGGAAGGGGCTTCTCATTTGATGCAAGTACAGTAGAGTTACTAATAGATGTTATAGCGAAGGATCCTTCTTTGCTTAACATGATACCACAATTTCACTCGAGAAATAAGAAGTGAATATTTATTTCACTTGTTATCAATATGATGTAATTTCCTTTTACCTTGGCCAAGGAAATCGCATCCAATGGAATGACAGAAGGTTAAAGCATGACAATTAGAACATTGCTTAAGCTTTCCAAGCTAGCTTTTTTAAGAGGTACACCTGTTCTGATTTTTAATTCTTTTGCCGCTCTGCTTTTTGTTCTAGATCATATTTTATTGCACTCTTAATATGAGAAGTAACATGAGTATTTTCAGTGGTATTTAGTTATCTTCAGGTATTATCATTTTCTAAGTTTTTGAATATCAATAACTACTTCCTGTCACATGAGAAGCTTCTTTCTGTGCTCCATGAGGGAGTGCAGTGTGGTGCTGGCATGGGCCCTGGAGTCGATAATGTCATTCACGTTATGTCTTCTATACTGCTAATAACTGACCTTACTTTTTCATCCTTTTTATTCTTTTTGTTGCAGAGTAATACCAGCAATTACAAGAGTTTCCTGCAACAACTGGCGCAACATGAAGAACTTTGCTTGTCTGAATATAAAACAATCAGGATTGGCGAGTCTCACATTCTTCTCAAGTGTAGAAATTGAAGAAGAAGTCGTTCATGGGGATGCTGCAAAGTCCAAGAAACAGGCAGAAGAAATGCTGCCAAGGTCGCTTATATAGCTTTAACAAAACGTAAGCTAATAGCCAATAGCTAATACCCTTCTTTACTTTCTTACTTTCTTTTGACATCTTGAGCCAAATGGATATAGCTAATAGCTAAGATTCTTTACTTTTCGACATTCTTTTGACATCTTTTCCAATTTCAGGCAACTGTTTCCCTCGGACATGGAAGATGAAATCTCCAAAACCAAACCTTTCATGGAAACTACGGAAACTAAATCTCCAAAACAGTCCATTGGTGCTGAAAAGGTTACTGCATCTTTTGAGAAGTCACCTTCTTCAGTGGTACCATTGTGGAATTTGATATCATGCTGCGAATAGTGAACTTTGTATATGGAATGTACCTTCATCTTTTTTTTTTCCTCTGAAAATATCTCATGTGGATAGAGTAGTAAAATTTCATTCAAGTTAACTGTAATCTCTCATGTTGATAATTGATATTTCTTGAGGTCAGATCTGATATATATATTGAGTGCATATGCATCTATTGTCTCGAGGTCAGATTCTATGTATGAAAATTTTGATAAATATGGATATATATGAGGTGGCCCCGTTGCCTTTAAATTTTGGATCTGCCTTGAGTTATTATTGTTATAGCGTGGAATATTAAGGAGAAGAGTGTCAAGAGGCGTTTTCCTGAGCTAGCTCTGATGATGGCACAAAATTATCATATTCTTGAGTTGTCACAGTAGCTTCATCTTTCAGTGAATTCATTTCTCTGCTTCTATTCTTACTTCATCAAATCTGGCTTCTGCTACTCCGACAGTAAATAAATTCTTTTATACTATTGAGTCGCCAAATAATACTATAACTAATCGTCATGACTTGAAAAATAAGTTATGTTACTTGCTACACTAAGTTATCCAAAACTCAAGTTTCAAAGAACCCAAATTTCTCCACTATCTATTGGAATGAAATAAACCACACTAGAATAGAATGGATAAAGAAATATTCATACAACTAATTTTGCCAGACTCAGAAGCCTACATATTATTTCTTGGAGAAGAGTGTTCTCCCTGATTCTTGCACATAAAAGTAACACTGCTCTTGTAATTTCAAACAAGACTCATCGTTGGATCGACTATCTCACTTTGTGCTGGCCAACTGTGCGCGGAGAATCTTAGCTGCGGCTACCATGTTGCTGAGAGCCAGATTAACTTCAGTGTACTTGCGTGTCTTGAGGCCACAATCAGGGTTAACCCAAAGGATGTTGGTATCAAGAACTGCAAGCATTTTGCTGATTCTGTCAGCAATTTCTTCTGCCGATGGAATCCTTGGTGAATGGATGTCGTATACTCCAGGGCCAATGCCAGCACCATACTTCACTCCTTCGCGGAAAACAGAAAGAAGCTTCTCATCTGACCTGGAGTTCTCGATAGTGATCACGTCAGCATCCATGTCGATAATTGAATGGATGATGTCGTTGAAGTTTGAATAGCACATGTGGGTGTGAATCTGTCACAACAAATGGCAACAATGATCAGAATCATATAAAAGAAGATAAAATTTACATACTTTTTTTAAACTAATAAATCCCCATGGGCTAGCTGGCCTATGGTCTGAAACTCGGTGGATAATAACCCGCCCTTCCACCCTTCTCTACTTAAAACCACGTTTTTTTCCGCTGCAGGGTTTGAACTCGTGACATGCCCCTAACCCACAGATCATGTGCTACGTTTTAACTACTGCAACAAAGTCCCGAGGCAAAGAAGAGATTTACTACCTTAAAGAGAAAAAGCTCCCTAATAACACAAAACACCTCCAGGCTCTACCGAGCTCTTAGCTTTATCAGACATGAGACAACTATTTGAAAGGAATCACCAATTTCACACATACGAATTTGCTTATGAGTCTTTCCACCCCCTTGTTGCAATACCATTGGACATGGGAAACATTATGTTCCTTAACCTTTTCTATTATTCTTATCCTTTTTCTTCCTGTTCTGGGAGTGAACAGGTGCATGAATTCTGATGGTAGTTTAGTAGGATAATAAATAGACTATCCAGGATATATATTTTGATGTAGGAAGATAACTTTTGAAGAAGAAGCTAGCATAAGATACTTTTGCACATAAAAGGGCAGCCCGGTGCACTGAGCTCCCGCTATGTGCGGGGTTTGGGAAGGGCCGGACCACAAGGGTCTATTGTACGCAGCCTTACCTTGCATTTCTGCAAGAGGCTGTTCCCACGGCTCGAACTCGTTACCTCCTGGTCACATGGCAACAACTTTACCAATTACGTCAGGGCTCCCCTTCATACTTTTGCACATAGTTATAATTATATTTATAATGAAAACTTAGAGTGAATATGGACCTGTGTAGTGTCTTGAACACCACAGTTAGTTATCCTGAATGAATGTACAGCCCAGTTCAAGTAGAAAGCTTCCTCGGACTTCCTAAGAGGCAAACCCTCTCTCAAAGCAGCTTCATCAATCTGAATGACAGTAATGCCAGCCTTTTCAAGATCTTCAACCTCATCCTTAATAGCCAAAGCAATTTGATAGCAAGTCTCAAACCTAAAAAACAACAACAAATCAGTTAAATTAGAAGTGCGGCAGGAAAGAAAGATAGGTTACTGTGTTCAAGCTTAAAAGTTCGAACCTCGGCTGGTCATCTCTAACAAAAGACCAGTTTAAAATAGTAACAGGACCGGTAAGCATTCCCTTCATCGGGCGCTTACTCATGCTCTGCGCCAGTGAAGACCAAAAGACGGTCATTGGTTTCGGGCGACTAACATCACCATAGATAATTGGTGGCTTAACACAGCGGGATCCATATGATTGAACCCATCCATTGGCTGTAAAAGCAAAGCCAGATAATTGCTCCCCAAAATACTCAACCATATCGTTTCTCTGCATATTGATGATGAAATTCAAGTGTTCTCAGCTTCTTTGGCATAAGCATATAGACAATTACTTGACTTATATATCTCACCTCCGGCTCTCCATGCACAAGAACATCAATGTCTAGCTCTTCCTGGAGTTTGACTACTTTGCTGATTTCCTCTGTTATATACTTGACATATCCTTCCCCTGAGATCCTATTTTGGCCCATCGGCAGAAATTAACTGTGGGTGGTAGCCCAAATATACAAACCATATACACTGATTATGTATATTATTTGTATATTTATGTATATTATACTTAACATACAAAACATATACATTTGCCGGCTATTATCTTTTGCAGCAGCCTAAAAATTTAATATGCAGATATAAACCATAACAAATTTAAAAAGAGTAACTGCACAAGTAAATAGCTAACTTGTTAGCCTTGTATTCTCGGCGAACTTTTCTTAGCTCTAACGTCTGAGGGAAAGAACCAATAGTAGTGGTTGGAAGAACGGGAAGATTCAGCTTCTTCTGTTGAGCTTCCAACCTTGCACTGACATTTGTGGCTCGGCGATGATCAGAGCCCTTCAAAGAAGCAGCCTGAACATGAGATGCGAATTATGAGTCGATAATTCCAAACAGCTTAAACTATAATAAAATCGATATTAATTATAAAACACCTAAATATACTTACAGCCTTTTGAACAGCCTCGTTTATCACTCTAGGAGAGGATTTTCTGGAAGTGCGAGCCGCAGCATTAGCAGAGAAGAACGCCTGCAGACAGAAACTTCACTGTAAAATATGACCACTATTACGATTTAAAGATTCATTACTATTTAAATCCGATTATGTTCCAGATTTATCTTTGCCTGATCCAGAATGATGATAAATCTTCCATGTAGATGATTAACATAAATATGTAAAAATACCTCGTCTCTTTGGCCAGCTAATGCCTTTGCCAATGCATTGACTTCCACCAATTTTTGTGCAGCAAATGCAAGCCATGACTTAATTTCTTCATCCAACTTAGTCTCATTCACTAAATCAACTGCAGTGTGGAGAAGCGAGCAGGACGTGGAGACCACAAGCTTGTCTGAAGAAAAATGCCCAAAAACGTCACTCATATGCTTCCAATAATGCACAGACTAAGATTTTGTTATATATACAGTTGCAAAGATTGCACTAATTTCATTTATTTCCTTATTTCTAGATAAAGCAAAGAGCAAACCGAGGATTCACTTTATTGGTACATGTCTAAAAATCAACATGCATACCAAAAGTGTAGAAAGTCTTCTAAATTTTGGAAGACTAACATTATGTAGAAAAATGTGGCGATAACAAAGGATAATGGAATAACTAAACAGCCAAAATTGCTTGACTGATACTTCAAAGTTTGAAACAGACCTTATGGTTCCTATTCTATGCCGTTAAATTTCCTAATGAAAAGCTAGAGAACAAAAAGGAAATCACAATTAACATAAATTTCTAGGTTTCTTGAGAACAATGCGGTCAGATTTCACGATTCAACGTATAAAAGTGCAGTTATAAGGAATTACCTTTTCCAACTATGTTCTCAATAGCTTGCAAGGTACTCAGAGAAGAAGCAAGATCATTGGCCCATATATTCCTCCCATCAACTACTCCGGCGAAAAGATACTTTTCCAAAGGAAAACCGCTCTTGATCAAATCAAGAGTCTTTGATCCACGAACTAGATCAAACCCCAATGCGGTAACACCTTTTAAAGCGGTCACTGTTTTGAAAGCTTCAGCAGGAACATCGGCAAAGTATGTCTCGATGAGGACGTTTAAACCAGAAAGTGACGACTCTAATTCTGAGTAGGCATGAGTAAATGCCCGTAATTGATGAGAATCAAGATCTTTAACAAGAGTAGGCTCATCAAACTGAATCCAACTTGCACCAGCTGCCTTCAGTTCAGCAATGACTTCCCTAAATGAGCAGCATGATACAAGGCAGTTGTGGTGAACATTATGAGATAGAAATACAGGATAAATAATAAATAAGGGAAATTTGTTTTATCTTACTTGTAAACAGGAAGAATCTTGTCAATCAGTGAGAGAAGAGGAAACGACTTTTCAACACCTTTTGCTGCTTTTGATAACAAGAGGAAGGAAACTGGACCGACAAGAACAGGGACGGTGTCAACACCTAGCTGCAAAATCAAAAAGTTGAAACCAATATCAGCACACCAAATAATTCCAAAAGATTCAGTTAATTGGAGGAACAAACTAAAACAACTGACATGTGGCTATCAGTTTATACTAGGAAAATACGAGTCAATACCACATCAGGATGGTTTTCAATAAAGACAAAATAATAGGGGTTACTAAGTGCAATTTTACTATGATACTGACGACACAAACTGCTCAACAGACCTCTTAGCAGAGTTGACCCTTTTCGGTATATCCTCGAATTATGCATCAGAGTCTTTTTGGTTTTCCTATCTAAATATGTAAGTTAATCCTGAAACTTGAAATTTGTTACTACTCCCAGGCAACAGCACCCATTAAGTTGGTTAAGAACCATGAGGTCTTAGGTTCAAATGCCAACAGAGACCTAAAAACACTAGGCATTTTCGTCCTATCTGTCCAAGCCTTGGTGGACAAAATTACCTAGTACTTGTTGGTGGTGGGAGCTAGCAGGAATCCCGTGGAATTAGTCGAGGTGCGCTTAAGCTCGCCCGGACACCATGGTTAAATTAAGAACAAAAAAAGGGACCACCCATAATGTGATCTTCATTGCAATGACATATTTGATGCTTGTGAGTCTGAGAACTCCTTATATAACATCTTGTACCATTTATATTAATATACATTTGCAACCTATGCTGCCAGACTCTCCAAAATACTGCCGCACCCATATCGGATCCTCCAAAAATGCACTACTTTTGGAAGATCCGACACACCCAGTGGCATTTTCGGAGACTCCGAGCAATATAGTTTGCAACAAGAAAGAAAGTCGAAACTTTTAGTATGAGGCATAAACTTACCGATTTAGCCTCCTTGTATTCATTAACTGCCTTGTGAGATGCATAACAAAACTTAACATCTGGCCCCAATTCAGGAACAATGTAGTGGCTGCATCCAAGAACAAGAATCTCATATTAACCTTCAATTACACAATGATATGCAACAGATCTCAGAGTTCACTAAGTTGTTAAAACACTTGAATGAAAAGTCGTCACTTACTAGTTGGTGTCGAACCACTTTGTCATCTCCATGGCAGGTACAGAGGCGTTTCCCCTAGCCATCGGGAAGTATACATCAAAACCAATCTCACCACCTTTCCAACTATATCTTGGCGGAACTGCACCTAACATAGCAGTTGTGTCCAAGACCTGGTCATAATATGAGAACGTGTTGCTCGGAATATATTTAATACCAGCTTCAGCCATCTGCTTCCAAATGGATGACCTAAGATCAGCTGCCACCTTCTCCAAATCCTCGGAACTGCTCTTCCCATCCCAAAAAGATTCCAACGCAAACTTAAGCTCTCTTTTGGGCCCCATACGAGGATATCCAACAACGTGAGATGCCATCGTTCTGTTTTTTTATCCATTACAAGTAAAAGTAAATTACATTTGGACACTTCAACAGCCTCTAAAGTTTATACATCTATCTGCATTTTCATGCAAAGGATCGCATAACAGTCATTCTATGTCTTAAGAAAATGCATAACATCATGAAACAGATGGTTTAAGACTGCACCAAATGATAAAACAAGATAAATTGTGCAAACCATCTCATCTAAACCTCTAAATTGCGCGAGCAGAGTTACTTCTCATTATTTATTTAAGTTTGCAACACGCCCCTTTACGTGTTAGGTGATTCACTGAATTATTTTGTATTAGATATACATCGGACAGTGTTGCTCAGATTCAAACACGTGCGTACACTTGTACCATGTTAAATTACATAAACCGCTTCATCCAAAAATTTAAACACTAAACAGAAGTAGACTTTTTATTCATTCACTTACCTCAACAACAAAATACACATAAAAAGTGCCCAAACAAACACATAAATTAGTTGATAATAAGTAAAAAGGCAGCCCGGTGTACCAAGCTCCCGATATGCGGGGGGAGGGGGGTCTGGGGAAGGGGTCGGACCGCAAGGGTCTATTGCAGGCAGTCTTACCCTGCATTTCTGCAAAAGATTGTTTCCACTAACCCGTGACCTCCTGGTCACATGGCAGCAGCTTTACCAGTTCCAGTTACGCAAGGCTCCCCTTCTTCGCGAAAATAAAAAATTTAAATACCACAACCAAAAATCAAAACTCTGAACAAAACAAGTTAAAGAAATGGTAATACACATGATAAACTGATAATCAACAAAAATGAAAAACTTGAACAAAAAAAAACACATGATAAACTGATAATAAGCTAAAAGCTTAAATACCCTCAACCAAAAATGAAAACTTTGAACAAAATACACATAAAAGGTGCCAAAATAAACACATGATAAATTGATAATATGCAAAAATCTCAAACACCACATTCCAAAAATGAAAATTTGGAGCAAAGAAAATATAAAAGAAATGAGCAGAACACAAACCTGAACTGAAAGTTTAAATTCAAGAATTGAGTGACACGTGGATTGATGGAGGGGATAGTAAATATAGAAATTGAGGAACCAAATGATAAAAAAGGTGATGAAGAAATGAAGGGAGAAGAAGAAGGTGTAGAAAACAGCAGTGAAATTTGTTTCATATATACTGAACTTAATTTCTTAGCGGTAGTTAACATTTCCACTTTCAAGATTCTATATACTACTATTTGTGACCTACTACGGCTGCTGGTTTTTGTTTTAATCTTTTTTTTTTCTTTTGACCCTTCTTGTTTTATGTTTTCAAAATATAGCACCAAATGTTTTTTTTCTTGATGCAAAAAATATACATATGCACTTTTGCTGCTACCAAATATGAATAGTTTCGGTCGTGGGTCAAATGAGATCTTTGCCCTTTTTATTTCCCGCCGCTATATGGTATTTGGGCCCAAATTAATTCGCATTCTAATTGTGTAAGGCATATTAAGGGAGAAGCATTTTCTATCAATATCTTTTTATTTTTAAAGTTCAAATTAGAGACCCCTGGTTAATAGTGTAAAACTTCTATATTTAGCCAAATATTTTTTCACAATATAGTATGAGGGGGCCAAAAGGTCAAAAGATAGAATTTTTCTTTCAGAAATTTGTGCTTTTAGTGCTGAATTTTTTTGATTTTGGCTCAGTGATATTTGACTAAGTAGATTTAACCTTCATTTTATTAAAAAAATGCAATTTTGATACTTCTTCTTGTGAATCTTCATAAATTTAATATATTATCAACCATTATATCATATCAATTATGAATTTATGCTTGGAAGCTCAGATTAACAGAGCTCCCATGGAGTCTACTAGAACATTCTGAGAAAGGAGAAGAAAGAGAGCAAGAGATAGAGAGAATGGAAGACAGCTGAATGTTTGACCTATGTGAGGGCCTTAGTAAGGATATCAACCAACTGATTGTGAGTATTCACATGATGAAGAGATGAGGCCTTCTTGCAGCTTGTTCCTTACAAAATGGCAGTCGACTTCAATGTGCTTGGTCCTTTCGTGAAACACTGGATTATTGGCAATATGTATGGCAGATTGGCTATTACAAAACACCTGGATAGGACTTGATTGGGCAACAGTAAGTTCTGCAAATAGCCTGCTCAACCACACCAACTCCCCAACTACTTTCCTGAGGGATCTCTATTCTGCTTCAACTGAGGACAAATAAACAGTCTCCTGCTTCTTGGACTTCCAGCTAATAGGGCTGTCTCCTACTAAAACAATGTACCCAACAGACCTTTTAGAGTCCGGGCAAGCTGTCCAGTCTGAATCACAATAAGCCTTAATTGAACAGTCAGGATTGTTAGAGAAGAAGACACCCAAGGTAGGATCCTTTTGAGATATCTAAGAAGGTGAAATGTTGCAGTCAAATGGGTGTCCCTTGGATCTTGCATAAACTAACTTAAGAGTTGCACACTGTAGGCTATATCCAGCCTAGTATTGGTGAGAAAGTTGAGCTTTTCCACTAATTTTATGCAGTATGTGAGATATGGTAGGAGATTACCCTCTTGTGCTTTTAGCTTCACAGTAGGATCAAGAGGTGAGGAGGCATTGATGTAGACAAAACACTGGTATTCTTTCAATAAGTCTAAAACAAACTTCCTTTGAGAAATAAGAATACCATCTGGTTTGTATAAGACCTCTAGACCCAAGAAATAGTGAAGTCTGCCCAAATCCTTTATTCTAAACTTTTGATCCAGGAAGGCGTTCAAGCTTGCAATCTCTTTTGAGTTAGTCCCAGTGATTATAACAACATCAACATATACAGCCACAAAGATGATGGATGAGGAAGTTTTCTTGCAGAAAAAGGAGTGATCATTTTCAGAATGTTGGTACCCTTTTGAAGATAGTGCCTAGGTTAATTTGGCATACCATTGTCTGCTGGCTTGTTTCAGTCCATATAATGACTTGTTCAACCTGCATACCACTCTACTTGGACTGCATTGATCAACTACAAGTCCAGGAGGAGCCTCCATGTATACTTTCTCGTGTAGGTCTCCATGGAGAAAGACATTGTTCACATCCAATTGGAATATGTCCCAGCCCTTTTTAACAGCCATTGTAACTAGGACTCTGGTTGTTGTCATTTTCATAACAGGGAGAAGGTTTCTGTATAATCAATCCTAACCTGCTGAGTATAACCCTTTACTACCAACCTAGCTTTGAACTTTTCGATGCTCACATCTGCTCTATGTTTAACCTTGTATACCCATTTACAACCTATTGCTTGTTTTTCGGCTGGTAAGGGGGCCAAATCCTAAGTATGGTTGGCATGGAGTGCCTCAAATTCCTGTGTCATGGCTGCTTGCCAAGCAGGATTGAGGGTTGCCTCTTCATATGAAGATGGCTCGCTATCATGACAAACACGTAGCACCAAGTGCTGACTTTCAGAAAATAGAGCATCAGGAGTGATATGATGATGATTAGAAAATAAGGCATTTAGTGAAGGGGTGCAGTGAGGAGTATTGGACAGTTGAGTAGTATTACTGGGCAATTGGTAAACATAATCTTTTAAGTAGACAGGGGCCTGATGACTTCTATTGGATTTCCTTAAAATTGGTGCTTCTGATTGTACATGTGTAGATGAAGTCTGCAAATTGTTATCATTTGGAGATGGAGGATCAGAGGTATTTAGAGAAGGTGTATTATTGGTAAGTGTCTCAGAGTGGTGTTCTATGTCTGGAAATGTGATACTAACAGGACTCCGTCCAATGTTCATAGGGGAAACCTGACTACTGTCCTCAGCATAGTTAGGAAATGAGATTGTCTTAAGAACAACAGGAAAGGAAGATTTTTAGAACTTAAGGAGAATGGGAAAACATTTTCATGAAAGATTACATCTCCGGAGATGTGTATTCTCTTGGTGGTCAGACTTAGTACCTTGTGACCTTTTGTGCCAAAAGGATATCCTACAAAGATGTGAGGGGTAGTTCTTTGTTCAAATTTGTCTCTGTGTGTCTTGGCTATAGTGGGGTAGCAGAGACACCCAAAGCTTTTCAAGTGAGAGTAATTGGGTTTCTTTTGGTATAACAACTCAAAGGGACATTTGTTATTAAGGTAAGTGGTTGACAGCCTATCTGTCAGATAGGTGGCTGGTAGGATGCAATCTCCCCAATAATTGGTTGGGATTAAGGGTGTCTAATGATCCGGGTTTAACCAGAACCGGCCCGAACTGGTACAAGGGGCCGGGTGTGGCTGGGTTAAAGGGGTAGGGGGTTGGTCCGTCTACTTAAATTCTACCGGTTAACCGGACCGGCCAAACCCGGTCAACGGTTTTTATTGTTCAACCGGTTAACCGGCCCAGACCGGTATAGCGGCTAGTTAATTTTTTATTTTTTTAATAGTGGGCCTTATTTCTGACCGTAGGCAACGGTCTTCTGCCCTTATGGCCGTTGCCCAACGGCAGATTTTCACAAATAGCCCATTTTGGGTTTTTTTCTATTAACACCCCTTTGAAAAACAATAAATACACCCCCCCTTCTTCACTTCTTCACTCATCTCACATTTCTCAATATCAATTCTTATATTCTCTCATTCTTGAATCTTCACCTAAAGTGCAATCAACTATTTGGCTCTTTTTTTTGGAATTTAATTTATCGTAGTATTTATTATTTGAAGTTTGAACAATTCAACTTCAAAATTGGAACAATTGACGTTTCTTCGTGGTAACATTGGAGTTACGAAGCCTCATCAAGTGCTCAATTTATTGCCGAATTCGGTGCACTCCCTACAACTTTTTCTCTTATTTACTATTTTATTTTCATATTTAATTTTTTCTAGTAGTTAAATTTTTACAATACGTTTAATGCTGCAAAAAGAGTTTGTAATAAGGTTACTAATCGGGAAAACAAAAAAAGAGGTAGTACTTCTGCTTCAACATCTGGTAATAATTTAAATGACTTTGCACATATTCCTGAAACATTACCTGATAATAATATAGATTATGAATAATTACAGGAAAATATCGGTATAGAAGATAATGAATTAGAAATGGAAGATGAGATACCACTTACACCTAGTAGTGTTGGAGCTGGTAGCAGGGGTGGTGGTCGTGGTGCTAGTAGTAGACCACCTGTGGCTCCGACTACTAATAGGAGAAAAAGAAGTAAGGTTTGGAAATTTTTTGACGAAATAGAAGGTACTGATAGAGTTAAATGCAAACTTTGTAATGATACTTTTAAACATAAGACTGGAGGACAATTAGGGGGGAATGGGACGCTTAGTAGACATATGAGAATTAAGCATCCTATAGAATGAGTCTCTGATGGAGATGAAAATCAAGCAACTCTAAACCCTAATACCGGAGGACTTATAAAATATAATAAAATGAAGGATCGTTAGGAGTTAGCAAAAATGATTGCTTTGGGTTGTCTACCTTTTTCTTTTGCTTCTTCATCATATCTTATTATGTATATTCAAAGGATTCATAATCCTTTATTTAAAGGTATCCTTAGAAGTACTTATAGATCTGATATCTTTAGACTTCATGGACAATATCAAATATACATACGTTATTTGTTTAGCCACCTTCCTTGTAGAGTTTCTCTAACTTCTCATATCGGCGATGCTATTAATGGAAATGATTATTTGACAATTACATATCATTGGATAGATGATAACTATTGTATGAAAAAATGCATTATCACTTTTAAATATGATGAGGATCAGAGTCATACTGTTGCGTTTATAAGTACTACTATTTGTGAAGTTGTTGAATTTTATAATCTCAAGCAAAAAGTATTGTGTATGTCTTTTGATAATGCTTCTAACAATAATGCCGCAATTTCAATATTAAAACTGCATTTGCAGCCACCACTTGCCGAAATTTTTCATGTTAGGTGTGCATGTCATGTTTATAATTTAATTGTTAAAAGTGGCCTTGATTTATTTTCAACTGAGATTACTCATGTTAAAAGAGCAGTTGGTGTTATTCAAGAAAATAATAGACAATCTAGAATTAGAGAAATTTAAGAATAAGTGTACCGAGTATAACCCTAAACCCAGATTCATGCCAGACGATATTGTTACTAGATGAAATTATACATATATATTTTTAAAATATTTCTACAAATATAGATTCCCAATAACTGAAGTTTCTAATGCGCATTGTACTGATCCAAACCGTATGTTAACAACTACTACTTGGGAGGTCATTAATGATGTTATTAAATTTTTACATAAATTTTATACAGCTACTGTTGAGTTTTCTGGAGCATATTATCCTATTGTTACTATGGTTTTAGTACATATAGCTGAAATTTTGTTTCTACTCTTTGAATTTAAGAAGAAAGAAAAATATAGGGATGTTGTTGAACAAATGCAAGCAAAATTCAAAAAATACTTCTTTCCAATTCCTCCGATTTACTTAATTGGTGCTGTTTTAAATCCTTCTATTAAGATATATGATTGTTACCAATTAATGAATACTTTATATACTTATATGGAGATTGGACCAATTGAAACCCTATATATATATATATATATATATATATATATATGCTTGTATGAACAAGCTAAATGATTCTTTACAACAATTATATAATTATTATGCAAATGTAATTGATTGTGCTGCTCTTAATGTTGGCAATGTTAATTTTACTATGCACTGTACCACTTCTACTACTGTGGATGATGATGAAGGCCTTGATAGTTTTAATATTTTTGTTACATTTTCTAACACTCAAACCAGTAGTAGGAACATTGATGAACTTCAATTGTACTTGCAGAAGCAAAAAGAGCCTCGCACAAAGGAATTTTCACCGTTGGGATGGTGGCATGAGAATGGAAAGCAATTTCCTGTTCTTTCCGCTATTGCTCGGGACGTGCTGAATGTGTCAATTTCAACTATTGCATCAGAGAGTGCATTTAGCCAAGCAAGACAATAACTTGGAGACACCCGTCACTCATTGGGAAGCAATGCTTTGGAAGTTTTAGTATGTTTCAGAGATTGGATTAGATCGGAACGAAGAAATCAAGGACGTGAAGTTGTTTATAGCCCAGAAGACGAGGAACTTGGAGATATATTAACACATGGTAATCCATCTGATTTAACACTCCAGAAGAAGGCCACTCAGTTCATATTGATTATGACGAACTTACTAAGGCTATGCAAAACCTTTGAATTTACTCTTTTTTGGTTAATTTACTTGTTGTTAAATGTAAACCTTTCAATTTGTAAGTTTGAATTTTGAAATAAATGTAGCATTTGCAATTTATAAGTGCAACTTTTTCCGATCTTCATTGTATTCTTTATATTTTTACTTTATATTAATATAACTTACAATAGTTATACAAAATACAAAAAAAATTACACTAACCCGGCCCGACCCGACCCATTGTACCCGTAACCCTTACGGTTCATTTTTTACTCGGATGAACTCGAACCCGTTAAATCCGATAAGCCCCAACTCGTAACCGGCCCGGATCCCAACCCGTACGGTTACTAATTTTTCTACCCAGCCCGGACCGGCCCACCAGTTAGACACCCTTAGTTGGGAGTTTAGATTGGAACATGAGTGCCCTAGCAGTCTCAAGTAGATATTTACGTTTTCTCTCTATTATACCGTTATGTTGTGGTATATAGGGACATATTTCTGATGTATGATCCCTTTAGATTGGTAGAATGAACATGCTTTATGGCTGGTAAAATCCAAGCCATTATCAGATCTAATAGTTTTTATGGATGTATTGAACTGATTTTCAATCATGGTCACAAATGCCTTTAAAGCCTTAGGAGAATTACATTTGCAGCTCAATAGGTGAGTCCAAGTGGATCTGCTGAAGTCATCCACTAGTGTGAGAAAATATTTGTAGTTATCATGGGTGGTTACATGGTAAGGCCCCATATATCTATGTGTACTAGTTCAAATAATTTGGAGGTAGTGCTGGTTCTTTGAGGAAATGGGAGCTTGGTTTGTCTTGCCATAGGGCATATGAGGCAAATAAATGGTTGTCTTGGTGCAAACTTTGAAGAAATTAAGGATATTCCTCTCATTTTAACAAAAGGAACATGAACAAGCCTATTGTGCCATAGAGAGTTTACATCATGCTTATCAAACATACATGAAGACGCATCCTTATTACTTGAAATGGAAGTATTTACAGATTGAGGAGTGTAAAATGAGTATGAATAACAAACTCATGACTATTTACATTGGGAGCAGGAATACAATTGCAGTAGGAAGCTGAAATAGTAAAAGGTAAAATAGTCTTTTTACCTTTCAAACATATGGAATAGAGATAGTACAGACCTTCTTTGCTACTACCAATCACCTGAGGCCTCTTCATTGAAGGGACTTGCAACAAATAAAGTGTATCACTGAAAAATACAATACATCTAAGGTGTACTGCAAAGGAGTGAACAGAAATCAAGTTATACTTGAATGATGCAACATGAAGAATCCTATGTAGGACAATGCCTGAAGAGAGTATCACATCTCCAAATTCAAGAACTTTTACTCTATATCCATTTGGTAGACTTATCAGTAGAGGATATGGCAATTTAGTGATGTTAGTGAGTGCATATTTGTTAAAGGTCATATGGTTAGATGTTCCCGAGTCTATGATCCAAAGATCAGCCTTTGATTCAAAACATTTGCATGAAGGTTTGTCAAAATCAATGGAAGAAGTACATACAACAATACCTGCAAAGTTGGCACTACCACTGGTGACATTGCCATTGCTGGAAGATCCTCCTGCATATCCTACTTGAAAGTGCTACAGCGAGTTCATTGTCTGTCCATATTGCTCTTTTGTTAAATTGACATTTTGATTTTTCATCTTGCAGGTCCTGTTCATCTCCATTCTCATGAATCATATCAGTTGGGGTCTCATGTACATTTGTCACGTATCCTTTTCCTCTGTTGAACTTGTGGTTTTGGTTATTCCCCTGGTTATAGGGTTGAGCATTGGCACGATTGGAGTTTTGATTATTGTAAGAATTGCCTTGAGAGTATCCATGTAACTTGTAGCACTTCTCCCTTGTATGTCCTGGTCATTTCCAATAGTCACAGAATGGACGACCCTTATTATTGTTGTTGGATGTGTAATGTGTATTGAAGTTCCTGGCTCCAAATGGATTTTGATGTTGTGTACTGGCATTTACATGCAGTGAAGTATAATCTAGACTGAGTTGACTATTAGGCTTGAATTCTCTCTATTTTTCTTCTTGTATTAGTAGAGAGAAAGCCTATGACATAGAGGGCAGAGACTTCATCATAAGAATGCTTCCTCGCACTATTGTGTAGACCTCATTCAGTCCCATCAAAAATTGGATAAGCCGTCGGTCCTGTTCTGCCTTATGCATAGTTTCTTTTGCTCCACAATGTGCAATTACAGCTGTACTGAGATTTGACACTCAAGGTGCTCAAATCCTCCCACAATCTTTTCATTCGTGTATAGTATGTAGTAATGTCTAAGGATACCTGTGCAAGGTCATTAATCTCCTTCTGAATCTAATACAATTTTGCCCCCTTTGTTTGGTCATAACGATCCTCTAATTCCCTCCATAACTCGATTGAGTCATTTACATACTCCACACCGTCAGAGATTTCCTTAGCAAGAGAATTGAGGATCCACGAGGTTACCATGTCATCACACATCTCCCATTGATGGAATTGAGGCGAATCGGGACTAGGTCTTCTAGATTCCCCATTAATAAACCCTAATTTGTTCTTACCTGAAAGAGCTCACAACACGCTTCTTCTCTAGGAACGATATCCAATTTCGTCGAATGAAACTGGTACTAAGGTCATTCCAAGACTATCTGAAGGATGAATGTAAATGGGATTACATGTACCGATGACCAATTGGTCATTTTTGCTCGTGCTAGAAGTTGTCTCTTCAGTTTGGTTGATAGCCATGTGCGAGGTTCCGATTCGATGAAATTGAGAAGTATGAAGTCTTCAACCAGGTCTAAGACCTTCAATTTGTGAGATGATTTCCAGAATTGGGCGGCAATGGCCAAAACCCTAGAAATTAATGAAACCAAATGAAATTTAGAACGATACTTTGAGATGCTGAAGGAATCCGAGCTGATGTCTAGGCTCTGATACCATATCAATTATGCATGCAAACTCAGATTAACAGAGCTCCCATGGAGTCTACTAGAACATTCTGAGAGAGGAGAAGAAAGAGAGCAAGAGAATGGAGAGACCGACATATTTTCTGTAAGTGAGAACTTGCAATTGATTTCACTAATTGTATGAGTATATATACATGTTGACTAAGCTAACTACTTATTGACTAATTGACTAAGCTAACCACTAACTAAAGATTACATTATACAATACAATAATAAATATATTAACAATAACTATACTCAATATATCATTTAAGTATCTATGCGTGATGTTAATTTTTTATTGTTACGCATATATAAAGAGTAATATACTTCTAAAATGTAACATAATTTCTACTATATCTCAGGGATCAAAATTCAAAAAAGAAAAAATGAGGGACCAAAAGTATTATTATCCCTTTTCTTTTTGTAACTAACAACTATTATTAATCATCAAGAGCAATCTTTATAGAGCTAATAGCTTAAATAAAGAGACAATCTTACTGAATCTTACGGATTATTGGTTATAATTGTAATAGTGATATATTCTTAGTGGACAAGGGGATACCTAGATATTTGAAAGGTATCTCACCCACGCACACCTCGCTGGCTTTTCATCAACCGTTGCGCGCTAGCTTTTTCCCAACCTAGTAAAGGGGTTGCTGTTGTAGTATCTTCTCTTTTTCACTCAGGTTAACACCGCCAGAGTATACTAAACTTTTTCCCAAGTTCTCTTACAGCCCGGTACAACTGAAAATTCTCTGAAACATTGATTAAGATAAATCACATAGAGCAAATCACCTCTTGCAAATAACAACAAGTCATCTGCAAAATACAAGTGTCTCACCCTGGTTTACTACATCTAGGATGATATTTAAAACTATTTTCCTTTTTTGGCTTATTTAACTTTCTATTCAAGTATTCCACGGTCAATACAAAAAGAAAAGGAGACATGGGGTCTCCTTGCCTCAATCATCTAGCTGCATTGAAATGTTCTGTTGGTTTACCGTTAATCAAGATGGTATAATTAAATGTCTTCACACATTCAAGTACCCAATTAATGAACCTCCTTGTAAATTCCACTTCTTCCACGACTTGCTCCGTATAAATCCACTCTACAGATTCATAGGCTTTTTGCAAGTCAATTTTTATTATGCACCTAGGAGAAGAGATATATTTTCTTGAGTAATCCTTCACCAGACTCACGAGCCAATATGATAATATGAGATATCTTTCTCTCAGGGATAAAAAAAAAATTTGTCCCCCACTTATCACTAGTGAAATTACCTTTTGCGGTATAGATGCAAGAAACAATCTTATAGAGAATTGTACAACATGTAATAGGTTTATATTCTTTCATTGTCACTAGATCCTCAGTTTTGAAGAATTACTTTAGTACTACAATCACATCCTCTTTGACTATATGCCTAGTCTTCTTATAGAAATATGCATTATAACCATCTATATCAAGCGATTTGTCATCATCAACAAAGTATAAACCATCCAGTATTTTTGACTGTCACCTCTTCACACAATGTTGCTTGTTGAGAGTGATTCAGTCTAGGCCCCTTCCTCATGGTCATTTTGGTGACTGCAACTAATGTTTGTGTGGAAGACTGAATGATGTTTGCTTTAATAGTTGTAGGGTCTTCCTCATACATTAAAGAACCTGAAAGTTACTTTAGTACTCACTTCGGTCCACAATAAGTGACCAATTTGTTTTTTAATTTTGGTCCAAATTAAGTATCTATTTATATAATCAAGAAAGAATTCAATTTGTTTTTACAAGATTGCCCTTATGTACATATCCCTAAAAAGTTTTCTTACTCCTTACATTAAATATTTAATTAAGGGTAGTTTAGTCATACTAGGTACTTTTGTATAGAATTTAGTGTTTTCTTAATGGTCGTGCCAAAAGCAAATTGGTCACTTATTGTGGATCGGAGGGAGTATTAGCCTTTGTTGTCCTCGGAGTTAGCATCATTGGGTGCATGATCAGAAACTTTAGGCTTGTCATACTCAGTAGTTACATGCCCCCAATATATCATCCATTTATAATTTCCAAAGGCTCTATCGTCCATGTATACTTATCTCCTTTCCGGGATAGTTCATTTAGCATCAAGCTAGTAATACGATCAGAGAAATCTTTTATTTCATTAAAGCTAACTCAATTTTCACTGAGTCTATATGCAGATTGCAGGTCCATGACTTAAAGAGATCACACAACTCTCATACACTTCTCCTTTCTATAAGAAGGCTAGGCATATAATGCATTTTATTTCTAACTTTCTATGAAAAAAGTTACTAGGACAAGAGGGGTTACTCTGATGGTAAGCAACCTCCACTTCCAACCAAGAGGTTGTGAGTTCGAGTCTCCCCAAGAGCAAGGTGAGAAGTTCTTGGAGGGAAGGATGTCGGGGGTCTATTTGGAAACAACCTCTCTACCTCAGGGTAGGGGTAAGGTCTCCGTACACACTACCCTCCCCAGACCCACTAAGTGGGATTATACTGGGTTGTTGTATGAAAAAAGTTACTATTTTTTTATAGAAAAAGTATTTTCTTTTCATGATATATAAAAAGTAATATTTCTTTTTTTTTTTTGTGTAAAAACATGAAGCAGCACATTAGTTCCTTTGGATTTGTGTGAATTTTCGGAAGAATAATTACATTCTTTGAAGAAAATAAAGTCTTGAAAATGCTGGGTATTTGAAGGGGGAGGGGGGAGGGGGGGGGGGGTCAAGCAAGGAAACATGGGGACTTGGAGGGGAGGGGGAGGGGGGGGGGGGGTCAAGGCAAGGGAAACATTGGGCAACTTGGTAGGAAGAGAAGTGAGGAGAGTAGCCTAAAAAAATATTTTCTGCTCTCTAACCAAACATTAGAAAATATTTTTCGGAAAAAGTTTTTCACTCACCAACCAAATAAGGAAAAATAAGTGATAAAACTATACATTTCTCATAAAAATATTTTCCACGAAAAACACTTTCCTTTGTACCGAACACACCCTAAGAACTAAATGCACTTAAATAACATGCTTTCACTAATTTAAGCCAAGAACATACTAAGAACAACCATCCCTAATAATTCATATGCTTGGAAGGCCAAATAAATCTAAATTTTTAGAAACATATTAGGAGTTGTTTGGTTATCGAGATTAGGATACTAATTCTCGAATTAAATTTGAGATTGCATTTATCCAACGTTTGATTATTGCTATAAGCTACCATTATTATTAATATGATAATTGCACCCAATGATGTGGTGGTAGTCATCGATCAGTGAAGTTGCAACATAGAGTTATTCGGTCGTGTTGATCTTTTAAAGGAACGCATAAGTATTTGATTAATTAATTGAAGTGTGCACAAACTGATTAGAAAATATTATTACCAAAAAGTATTAAATAAAACAATTTTGGACTAAAAATATCATTTTGTGTAATGAGTAAACACTTTTCAAATGGCTTTTGGTTATAGCCCATCAAAATAAGCCCACATGAGGAGATAATCAGCCCAATAGAGTATAGACCCATCTCAACTTCATATATTTTGATGAGATTTTTACATATCTATACTAAATTTGAAATTTATTATCCTCAATATTGAGGTTTTAACTTAATTACAACTTTATATACATTACCAATTTTATACATAATAATGTATTAGACTCTAATCATTCATACTCCCCCCCCCCTCCCCCCAAAAAAATAAAAAATAATAAAATTATAAATTGATAGAAGCCTATTTCTCCTCAACTTTAGCAATACCTTTTCGAGAACAAAGAGATTTGTCATCAAGCAATTCTATTATGTTGTCTCTTTCTTTTTATTTTCTATTTTTTTCTATGTTAAACAATGAATGAATTATCACTTTTGAATAGAGGAAGATTAATTTCTTTTAGATTTTTTGAATCAATAAGCAAAATAATATTAATCAGAAGCGGGTAGGTTGAATTGGAAACTATATTAATCTATTAGAAAGATTAGAAGCTTTGAATTTGAAAATCAAATTTTGCAAAATTATTTTTTGTTTGGATTGGGTGTTGCTGTAAATAATTGGGAATATCCTTTGGAGTTTATATATCAATTTATAGACAATTTGGTGAAGATTCGAGTTAACTTTGGTTATTCAGATCGAAACTCAAAAAAGAAGACATAAATAAATTGTATATATTTTGTATGTCGAGTGTAGAAACGGTATACAAAATATCTACAGCTTACATAATTGTATATAAGTTATATATAAATTGTATGTAAATTATTATTTTTGATCGGTTTCTGTACAAAAAATGTGCATTTAAGTTACAGATAGATTATATATTTTAACCGAATTTGTATGTATGTTAGAAAAAAATTTAATTACCTTCTGTAAATATGAAAACTTAAATAAAATCGGATAAATAAGTTTAAAATCCGGTATACGACAAGGTCCCAATTTTGATCCAAAAGAAAAGCTTGACCATCAATTTCTTGGGGGCCCACCACATCTAAATTGTTCTGAATTTTGCACATGTTAAGTTGTTAACAACTTAGGGGTCGTTTGATTGGGGAAATTAATTACCCGGAGATAAGTTATTCTAAGGTTGTTATTCCACCCGCCCATAAGAATAAAAATAATACTACATCTCGAATTAGTTATATTGTTATTTTATCCCATCCAAACGTGGTATTAACTCATTTTAAATTTAATATTGCCTCTTATCCAGCGTATCAAACGATCCCTTAAAGTGCTTTTGCATGATAGGAAGGGAAAATGAAGGAAAATAAGAGAGAAAAGTTATTTTAATTATAAATAAACTGTTGAATTACCTAATATAAGGAAAGATTATGGCGAAGCGGCAAAGGGTTCAGAAATTGCTCTCAAATCTAGATCATAAGTCTAAAATATTTGCAACATTCTAGTACTTCTGATTCTCCTTTTAGTTTAGGGTCTTCACTCGGATATTTAATTTATATTTTATTTTGAATTTTAATATACATAATTAATAAACTAAAATAAATATTATAACCTCAAACTTTCATATAAGTTCAAAAACTTAAAATTTATACAAAAAAAAAGTTGTGACTTTCCAAATAGGAATATACAAGCTGGAACAGAGGGATAACAGATTTCCTTTCCAATTTATATTTTGTTGTCCTCTTCCAATTCAAGAAACCAAACAAAGAGAAAGCAAACCTCGTTAAAGCTGTAAGTTTCTTTTTGGTATTGAAAAACTACCGAAAATTGCATTGAAATAAGTCTCATAATTATTTTCTTATTTCTTTTATGGATATTTAATTTTGGTCGATTTTAAGATTAAATTAGAATACAGTAATTCATGCTTTAAAAAATAAAAGAATATTTAGAAATCATGTAATTGAACAAGAAAATATTGCTTTAAAAAAATTAAATTCACATAAAGAATTTCTCTCTCTATCTCATTTTATATGGCACTCTTTCCTTTTTTATTTCTCAAAAAGAATGACATATTTATTTATTTAAAAATAATTATAACTTTAAACTTATTATTTACCTTTTCTTAGTTATTTTCACATTGTCGCCATATTTTGGATTCTTGGAACTACTATTGGTAAAGCGCTTCTCTCTTTAACAAATCTTACGCGATATAGTTCAAATTAATATGATATAATACAAGTACAATTATATTTTTCTATAATAATATTCATATATAATAGTCATTCATTATAAAAATTAAGTTTTTGTCGGAATCAATTTTTATATTATGTTATAATATATATCTTCTATAACAACACTTCATTATACTAACAAAAAATATCGAAAAAAATAAGAATGTTATAGAGATGCTTTTTTACCCGGTGTCCGGTATACACATTGGATACAAATCTCTCCGGTTCATATTATTTGTCTTTTAAAAAATTGTACACTTAAATTTTTTTTAGCCTTAATAGTAAAATTAATTATATAAGTTTTTCTTAAATATTCCACTTAATTAACACTCGACTAGCCTCTATATCTGTCGCGCTATTAGTAAACAAGATTATATTAAATATTTTTTAGGAAAAAAAATATCTTTATACTACCCTTCAGATCTGACGTACTATTGGTAAATAGGATTGTGTAAAAATAACAATAATATTTAAGTCTCAATTATAAACAAGTAGGGAATGAATATATAAATCGTCATTGCTTCTTTTAAGCTTACATCATGTCATCGTCATATATACCATAATTGTACAAAAAAAAAACGAAAATTACACTCTATTAATTAGAGCATTAATTATGTATTTGAAAAAATAAAGTAAATGATATTTTATTATTTAAAATGTTAAAATTTTTAAATCATTAAAAAAAAATTAACAATTGAGATCAAAATGACAAAAATCTAACTTTATCCTCAAGGACTAATTACCCAAAAGGACACAAAGGGACAAAATACCCCAAGAATAATTACAAAACAATATTGTCAAGATCACAAGAAAACTACAAAATGATATGTCCCTTTACCTATATCCCCACATCCCAAGACTTCAATGCATTTGCACTTGTAATAAAGGTCAAGGGTCACTTCTCTCCACCCACCCTATCAAGGGGCAAAATCTTTATCCTCAAACAATTTTTCTTTTTACATATATTTGAAATTTACACCAAAATTATTCTTCTTTATCACGGTTACTGATAAAATTGAGCTTAAAATATGAATTAGTTAATTATAGTTGAATAATAGTAATCTATCTACTCGACTTTCATTTTTTCGATTAAGTTTTTGATACTTTCACCGAGAAAATTAGTTAATAGGAACCCAAGGTAACGCTACGTAGAAGGACCCTTGTGATCCGACCCTTATTCGGACCCCACGTATAGCAAAAACTTTGTGCATCGGACTATCTTTTTTCGAAGTGGCCGAGTACGTTGAGCAGGGGAACTCTCCAAATGGAAGGTCTAGGATTCGAAATTTACTTGCATACCTCCTCGGTCGAGCCCGTCGCACGGGCCTCGTCTAGTACGATCTACCCTCCTATGTGGTTTGCCATGTGCGCACCGTGCATGAGACTGTCACGACCTAAAATCGAACCCGTCGTGATGGTGCCTATCGTGGTATTAGGTAAGCCGACATTTTCAAAACACTTTGATATTTCATAAAAGGTAAACCAAAAGCTTTTTCATAATAGAGTTTTCAAAAATAAACAGGAGTTAAACTCAAAATACACTGCGAAAAGATAGCCCCAAACAGCAGGGTATCACCAAGTTATGAGCAACTAGACCTCCAATCTAAGAAACAATGTTTACAATAATTTGTGTCTAAATGTCAATACCGATAAGAAAGATAGCAAAGAAGTAGATCAAGGACTGCGAACGTCGGCAGCTACCTCGTTAATTTCCGGTACTCGACCAAGCACGAGCTCAATGTTCACCGTGTCCGAAAATACATGGATCTGCACACGAGGTGCTAGGAGTAACATGTGTACATCCAACTCAGTAAGTAACAATAATAAAATAAGGAACCGAGAAGCAGTGACGAGCTATACAAGTACGATTCATTTCAGTAATTTCAGTAAGGAATAAACATGCTTTCAAATCCGACAGTTTAAGTGAAATCAGTTTTGTACAGTCTCAAGTTCAAGTAAACCGAATATAAAATCCTTCAGAAATTTCACAACAATGACAGATAGCGATTAAGTGCTACAACAAATGAAAGCAAGTATAACCACTTAGGGCGACAATCGCTCAACTTATCTCAACAGCTCAATCACTTGGCTCTCAGCCCTCAACACTCACACTCAATAGGTACTTGCGCTCACTGGGGGATGTACAAACTTCAGAGGGGCTTCTTTAGCCCAAGCGCTATATTGCTGCGGCGTGCAGCCCGATCCATAATATATAAATAGCCATAAGGCTCGTTGCGGCGCGCAACCCGATCCATATACATATACAGCCTTAAGGCTCGTTGCGGCGTATAACCCGATCCATATATATACAATCCTCAGACTCGTTGCAGCGTGCAACCCGATCCATATATACACACATAGCTCACAACTCGGCACTCAGGCCATATCTCTGTCACCAACCTCTCCAGTCTCTCGAGCTATAAGAAATCATATAAATCAGCCCAAATAGAGATAATAACATGTATCAATAAGGAAACAAGAAGAGATGGAGGTATGATAAGAAAGTAACACCGTGACTGAGTACAAGACAACAAGTAGCAGCTAATTCAACAATTACACGATCTATGCGGGTCCCAACAGTGACATTAGCCTAAGCATGATTTCTAGCATGGGTTCTAGTCCAATTTCTATAACACTGAGAGAAACATATAGCTAATAACAAGTTATTCCAATTTATGGTTCCACGGGACGGACCAGTAACAATTCCCATGGTGCACGCCCACACGCCCGTCACCTAGTATGTGCATCACCTCCTAAATAATCACATAGCACAACTTCTGGGGTTTCATACCCTCAGGACCATATTTAAAATTGTTACTTACCTCAATCCAAGAAAAACTCTACTTCAAAATACCTTTGCCTTGCAAGTCGGCCTCCGAATGTCCCGAATCTAGCCACAAGCAGTACAATAAAATTAATATAGGCTAAAGGGATCAATTCCACAAGAAAGATTACTAAATTAGGGCCAAAAAACCGAAATTAGTTCAACCCAGCCCCCGAGCCCACGTCTCGAAATCCGACAAAAGTCACAAAACTTGAAATTCCATTCACGCACGAGTCTAACCACACTAAATTTATCAAAATCCGACATCATTTGGTCATCCAAAATCCCAAAATTCACTCTCTAATTCTAAGTCCTAAACTCCCAAGTTTCACTTCAAAATCTCACTAATTAGGTGAAAAATCAAGGGGAAACACCATTATTGATGATAAATAGGCATAATAAACTTACCTCAGTAATTACTTCGAAATACCTCTCAAAATCCCTAAAATCTGAGCTAAAAAATGATAACAATGGTGAAAAATCTCGAAGTCTTCTATTTATAGATTTTGCCAAGGCTTTTCGCACATGTGGCCTGATTTCTGCACCTGCGGAACCGCTCCTACGTAATAATTTCCGCACATGTGGAATTAACTTAAGTCCCCTGGGCTCGCACCTGCGCTCCAGGTCCCGCACCTGCGGAGTCGCTTCTGCGGCCCTTCGTCTGCTTCTGCGAAAATGACCAAAATCCCCTTCTCCGTATCTGCGGGCTCGCAAATGCGCTCCCTCTTGCACCTGTGCCTCCTGCCCAGACCGGCTTTTCCCGCATCTGCGCCCATCCTGCCGCACCTGCGGCTAGACCCCTCGCAGGTGCGATTACACCAACAACAGCCAATTCTGCAAATCTTCAAACGTCAAACTCATTCCATTAATCACCCGAAATCAACCCTTGGCCCTCAGGACCTCAACCGAATATACCAACAAGTATTATAGCCCGATATGAACTTTGTCGAATCTATCGTGCCCCATTTTCTTGCGAAAATGGGTTTTGACGTGTGATAACTCGTTTGAGTGGGGGATAGTTTGTTAAAAGAAGAAGAGTCGCCACCTAACAATTTTTGAGGTGCGTTAGGGCACCTATTATGCAAATAACTCTTTTTGACTAGTTTACGTCACCAAAGATCGGGTAAGAGATCAGATTACCTCAAAGAGAAGGTGTTAGAAACTCTTCGAGGTCCACAACTGTGGGTCCCGGCCGAACTTAAGACTATGTGGATTATAATTAGGCAAGATAAGCAAAGAAATCAAGGGTCAAAGAAATTTATTATGACACAATGAGAAATAAGAATTACAAGGATATAACTATAACGTCCTATATTAGATGCCTAATTGTATAAAGAAGAGAATGTGAGGGGGGACCTAAGTTTTTTAGCCTAAAGGATCACCCCGTGAAACATAAACATGTCTCAGAACTGGCAGCATCAGGTAAAATCAAGTGCTAGGAGAGGTTCAAATTACAAAACAAGTTCAATGCTAACAAGGTTGCACACAGAGATAGCCCAGAAACACACTAAGTCATGAAATTTCAGAGATGTAAATATGCAGGACATAAACACAAAAGAATGAAATCGTAAAGCCAAGAGACTTACCAATTAAACAGACAACAAAAAAGAACAAATTCCACAGCACTCTGAGTATCAACAAAGAGCCAAAAGTCCAGAATCTTAGTGTGCCAAAGTTCCTAAGGGCTTCAAATGAACCCGGGTAGTGCTCGCACCAAGAAATGTTGAAGAATCGAATTGTGGTGGCCTTGACTTTCAGCCGGCCAAGAACCAAAATACAGAACAAGAGAATGAGAGAATAACAAAATAATAGCTTCAATTTTTAGTGAATCCGGGTGATTCAAAGGTCTGTCCCTAAGGGGAATAGGGGAGGGATTTATATAGTGTTGAAATTGAATGAACAAACAAGGAAAATAACTGATTAGACATAGATAAGGAAAGAAATCAAGTAAACATGGACGAAAAAAGGTAAAATCTCGCATGCAAGTCAGTAGAGTAACAGGAAAGTATCGAACTCCAAGACCTAGTTAGGGCTTTAAACTCAAATTCGACCAACTGGTATGAAGAATCCAGTTTCACTTCGTGTATATGGACGAGATATCATCCAAATCTTCAAGATTGAGTTGATTCTCGTCCGATATAGAGGTGATATTTGTCAAAATTGGGCAAATACCTAAGTAATATCAAAACCGTGTAACTAGTACCAAAAGGATCCAGATATGGTAAGCAAATAGTGGTCGAATCCCATTATTGGTGGAATTGGGAGAAGGAATTAAGGGGAGGCAGCTAGGGTTCTTTAGAGAACAAAAGGGGTTCCAGGGATTTCAGGGGCGGCGGGTTAATAGAAATGGGTTAGGGTTTTTGGGTTGAGGGGATATAAAGAGTTGGGTAGGTTAATTATGGGTCGTCAATCATGTAATATAATGACCAAGATCAAACGGGGAAGATGGGCTGGTTATTTTAAAGGGTAACGGCCGAGTTGGGCATTACGGGTTATTTGGTTTGGACTTAGGGATTGGTCCAGGAATTTGGGGCTTGTTTGGTCCGAAAATTGGCTCAAAATTTGGGCCAACTTTTAAATACACACAATTTATATAAAAAATAATTTGTAAAAATTCTTAATAAATAAATAAAAATATTATTTATGCACTAATATGATTTAAAATAATAATTTAGCAATATAAAATATAAAATGCTATTTTGGCACAAATAATATGAATAAAGAGCATTTATGTATGAATATAGGCTATTACTGTAAAATTGTGCAAATAGCTAAAAATATTAATGTAATTATATAAAATAAAGTAAAAATTATTTGAGACATGTATTGTAGGTGCAAGTAATAACTTTAGGTGATTAATTCATCACAAAATAATATGAAGGAGTAATTAATAAATATTCAAGTAATTTAAATGCAAGAAAATCAAGTTTAAAACTCTAAAAATTATGGAAAATTATAGAAAATGCTTGTATAGATTTTGTAAACTAAATAATGATGCAAAGATGATATTTTGAAAGTATATATACTATTTGAGAAAATATTAGGGCAAAATTGGGTATCAACAACTGCCCCTCTTTACCCGAGAATGATGAAAGAGTTCTCGGGTAAAGAAAATGATGACCAATTTTGACCCAATTGAGTGAGGAATGATGTGATTTGAAAAAAATGGAGGCCGAATCTTGGTTCCTGAGTTGCCTACATATCCCTGGTGTTACGGGAATCAGGTCGTGTGTAGTTCTGGATCCAACGGTGAACGAAACCGATGGAGTTGTTATAGGAATGGTAGCATATTTCAGGAGATGGTTCTTTTGGGTAGGATAGTATCGGATGAATTTATGTAGAGTCATGAATGTGAATTTGAAACGTTATGTATATATCACAGAGCAAATATCTGAATGGTCATAGAGTAAAAGGTGTGCGATTATTGGTAGTCGGTTGCATTTGAAACAATCGAAGGATGGGAACGTTATGAACAGAAACCGGGGTGAAGATTGCCCCCATTTGTAGAACGGTTACCTCCTGGATTACCTGCAAAACTTAAAACACGATGCATGTGAATATATATATATGGGTTATTGCGAAAATTTAAAACGTGATGCCAATTCCCTTTGGACCATGACGGTTGTCTTTGGAAGGTGAGGATGATGTCCTTAGACCATGACGTCATGGGCCATGAAGCGTTTGATACGGGATTCGAAGTCTATGAAATGATGTCCTCGGGCCATGACGATGGTGCCTCCGGACAATGACGCCTTTGAATAATGATGTGTAATATTAAGAAATCCTTAGGCCATGACATGGTGTCTCCCGGCTATGAGGATGATGCCTTCGAACTATGGCGCCTTTGGAAAAGATGGCGATGTTTTAGCCTATGAAATGCAAATATAGGATGCTTGGTCATATGAGAAGATGAGACAAGACAAGGCTTAGTCTTGTGTAAGATGAGGGCAGTGCTTAGCACTAGGTGAACAAAGGGATAGTGCTAGGTCTTAGGTAGTGTAGTGGAGACAGTATTCGAAATTATGCAAGGAAAAGGCAATGCTTATCCTTATGCCAAAAGTGAAGACAATGCTTAGTCTTGTGCCGGGAAAGGCAGTGCTTAGCCTTACGCGGTCATAGAGATAGTGCTTATCCTCATGTAAGAAGAGGAGACAATGCTTAGTCTTGTGCAATTAGGGAAGCAATGCTTAGCTTTATGCAATAAGAGGAGACAATTCTTATTCTCATGCAATTAGGGGAAACATTGCTTAGTATCATGCAATAAGAGAGGCAATGCTTAGCCTTATGCAAGAAGAGGAGACAATGCTTAGTCTTATGCAATTAGGGGAGACAGTGCTTAGTCTAATGCAAAGAGAGAGGCAATGCTTAGCCTTATGCAAGAAGAGGAAACAATGCTTAGTCTCATGCATAGAAGGGAGACAATGCTTAGTCTCATGCGGGGAAAGGCAGTGCTTAGCCTTATGCAGTTAGGGAGGCAGTGCTTAGCCTCATGCAAGAAAATAGTGAGTGTCAGTGAGAAAATAAAGTATTTCTTAGTTGGAGTTGTTTGTGCTAGGTAATTTGTCGTTATGAAGGTAGTGACTTGATGCACCTGCGGATATCGTTGTCTTATCGTGCCTGCATTCAAAGAAAAATCGTGAGTTTTGTGGGGGGGGGGGGGGATCGGTTCGTGCTTTTGGTATCTGGCATTGGTGGCACTTCTGAACATACTTGATGCAGTTTGTTTCCATAGTTATCCAGAAATATCCCGCTCTTAGTATTTTCTTGGCTAAGACAAAGCCATTCATGTAAGGTCCGCAGGTTCCGGCATGTATTTCCTCGAGCAATGTAAATGCTTCCTTGGTGTCGACGCACCGTAGTAATCCTAGGTCTGGAGTCCTTCTATACAGAATTCCTCTACTTTGAAAAAAGTGGTTGGCTAACCTTTGGAGTGTGCGCTTCTGAGTATGAATTGCGTGTTCCGAATACTCTCCCTTTGCCAAGTATTCTTTGATGTCATGGAACCACGGATTTACATCCCTTTCTTCTTCAACATGAGCACAATAAGTCAGTTGTTTATGAATTCCTATTGGGATAAGATCGATGAAGTTCTTGTGTGGGTGTTGTATCATGGAAGATAAAGTGGCCAATGCATCTGCGAACTCATTCTGAATCCTCGAAACATGTTTGAACTTTATCTTCGTGAACCTCTTGATCAACTCTTGTACACAGTACAAATATGGTAATACCTTGGCGTTCTTGGTATCCCATTCTCCTAAAACCTGATGCACCAAGAGATCGGAATCTCCAGTCACCAACAACTCCTAAACATTCATGTTAATGGCCAACCTGAGTCCCAAGATGCAAGCTTCATATTCTGCCATATTGTTGCTACATGGAAACCTTAGTTTTGCAGATACCGGATAATGTTGGCCAGTTTCTGATGCTAGGACAGCTCTGATACCCATTCCTTTGAAGTTTGCAGCTCCGTCGAAGAACATTCTCCAACCATCGTATGCCTCAGTGATATCTTCTCCTATAAACAATACTTCCTCATAGGGAAAATATGTTTTCAATGGTTAGGGTTTTAAACTCAAAATCGGCCAACTGGTATGAAGAATCCAGTTTCACTTTGCGTATATTGACGGGATATCATCCAAATCTTCAAGATTGAGTTGATTCTCGTCCGATATAGAGGTGGTATTTGCCAAAATTGGGCAAATACCTAAGTAATATCAAAAATATGTAACCAGTACCAAAAGGATCCAGATATGGTAAGCAAATAATGGTTGATTCCCATTATTAGTGGGATTGGGAGAGGGATTTAAGAGGAGGCGACAAGGGTTCTTTAGAGAACAAAAGGGGTTCTAGGGATTTCAGGGGCGACATGTTAATAGAAATGGGTTAGGGTTTTGCGGTGAGGGGATATAAAGAGTTGGGTAGGTTAATTATGGGTCGTTGATCATTTAAGATCAACAGCCAAGATCAAACGGGAAAGCGAGGCTGGTTATTTTAAAGGATACCAGCCGAGTTGGGCATTAGGGGTCATTTGGTTTGGGCTTAGGGATTGGGACAGGGATTTGGGGCTTGTTTGGTCCGAGAATTGGCTCAAAATTTGGGCCAGCTTTTAAATACAAACAATTTATAAAAATATAATTTGTAAAAATGCTTAATACATAAATAAAAATATTATTCATGCGCTAAAATAATTTAAAATTAGCAATATAAAAATATAAAATGCTATTTTGACACAAATAATATGAATATAGAGCATTTATATATGAATATAGGCTATTACTGTAATTGTGCAAATGCCAAAAATATTAATGTAATTATATAAAATGAAGTAAAAAAAATATTTGAGACATGTATTATAGGTGAAAATAATAATTTTAGGTGATTAAATCATCACAAAATAATTTGAAGGAGTAATTAATAAACATTCAAGTAATTTAAATGCAAGAAAATCAATTTTAAAACTTAAAAATTATGAAGAATTATAGAAAATGCTTGTATAGATTTTGTAAACTAAATAATGATGCAAAGATGAGTTTTGAAAGTATATATACTATTTGAGAAAATATGAGGGCAAAATTAGGTATCAACAGAATCCTCATATCACCTCAAACCACATCAAAAACACGACAACTTCAAGCCTAATGAACTTTGCAATTCCCAATTTCACAAATGACGTCAAAACTTATCAAATCACGTCCGATTGGCCTCAAATTTTGCAGACAAGTCATAAATGACACCAAGAACCTACTTCAAATTTCGGAAATCCAATTCGACCCCGATATCAAAAAGTCCACTCAGGTCAAACTCTCCAAATTCTAACTTTCGGCAATTCAGTCCTAATTCTACTACAGACCTCTAAATCATAATCCGGGCGCGCTCCTAAGTCCAAAATCACCTAACGGAGCTAACGAAACCATACAAATTCAAATCCGAGGTCGTTTACACATAAGTCAATATCCGATCAACTTTTCCAACTTAAGCTTTCAAATAAGAGACTAAGTGTCTCAATTCATTCCGAACTCGAACCAACTTACCCGATAAGTCATAGCACAGCTGTAGTACACAAAAGAAGCAGTAAATGGGGAAATAGGGATACAACTCTAGATACGGTCGGCCGGGTCGTTACATCCTCCCCCTCTTTAACAAACGTTCGTCCTCGAATGGGTGTAGAAACATACCTGGAGCCATAAATAGGTGTGAATATCTTCTCCGTATCTCTTGTTCGGTCTCCCAAGTATCCTCCTCCATGGGATTACCTCTCTACTGCACTTTCACTGAAGCTATATCCTTTGATTTCAACTTTCGAACCTACCGCTCCAAAATAGCCACCGACTCCACATCATAAGTCAAATCACCATCCAGCTGAACCGTGCTAAAATAAAACATGAGACGGATTGCCGGTGTACTTCCAGAGCATAGAAACATGAAATACTAGATGCACACTCGACAAGGTAGGTGGCAATGCAAGCTCGTAGGCCACCTCTCCAATCCCCCAAAGTACCTCAAAAGGCCCAATGAACCGAGGGCTCAACTCTCCCTTCTTCCCGAACCTCATAACACCCTTCATGGGTGAAACCTTCAGCAGAACCTTCTCCCCAACCATGTAAGACACATCACGAACCTTCCTATCAGCATAACTCTTTTGTCTTGACTGCACCGTGCGAAGCCGCTCCTGAATCAGTTTAACCTTGTCCAAAGAATCTTGAACCAAGTCAGTACCCAACAGCCTCGCCTCGCCCGGCTCAAACCAACCCACTGGAGATCTACACCGTCTCCCATATGAAGCCTCGTACGAAGCCATCTGAATACTCGACTGATAATTGTTGTTATAAGCGAACTCTACGAGCGGCAGAAACTGGTCCCATGAACCACCAAAATCAATTATACAAGCGCATAGCATGTCCTCCAGAATCTGAATAGTGCGCTCGGACTGTCTGTCCGTCTGAGGTTGAAATGTCGTGCTCAACTCAACCTGAGTGTCCAACTCTCGCTACACAGATCTCCAAAACTACGATGTAAACTGCATGTCTATCTTAAATGATCGAAATAGGCACATCGTGCAGGCGAACAATCTCTCTGATGTAAATCTCAGCCAACCGACCCGAAGAATAAATAGTACTCACTGGAATGAAGTGCGCGGACTTGGTCAGCCGGTCCATAATCACCCATCGAACTTTCTCAACGTCCATGGGAGCCCAACTACGAAATTCGTGGGGATCCGCTCCCACTTCCACTTTGGGATCTCTATCTTCTAAAGCAATCCACCCGGTCTCTGTTGCTTATACTTTACCTGCTGACAGTTGAAACACCAAGCTACAAACCCAACTATATCCTTCTTCATTCTCTCCACCAATAGCGTTGCCTCAGGTCCTGGTACATCTTTGCGGTGCCCGGATGGATGGAATACCGTGAGCTGTAGGTCTCCTCAAAAAGCAACTCTCGTAGCCCATCCACATTCAGTACACATATCCAGCCCCTGCATCATCAACACCCCGTCCTCACCAATAGTCAAGTCTCTAGCATCATCATGCTGAACCTTGTCCTTGAGGAAAATCAAATGAGGATAATCATATTGGTGCTCTCTGATGCAATCAAATGAGGAAGACCGAGAAAACACACAAGCTAGAACCCGACTAGGCTCCGAAATATCCAATCTCACGAACTGGTTCGCCAAGTCCTGAACATCAACTACAAGAGGACTCTCATCAATAGGATTGAATGCAAGGCTGCCCATACTCATTGCCTTCCTACTCAAGGCATCGACCACCACATTAGCCTTTTCCGGATGATAGAGAATAGTAATATCATAGTCCTTTAGCAGCTCCAACCATCTTCGCTGCCTCAAATTGAGATCCTTCTGTTTGAACAAGTGTTGGAGGCTACGATGATCAGTAAATACCTTACAAGACATACCATAGAGGTAGTGCCTCCAAACTTCCACACATGGCCAACTCCAAATCATGAACATGGTAGTTCTTCTCATGGGGCTTCAACTGGCGCGAAGCATAAGAAATCACACTCTACCCTCCTGCATCAAAACACACCCAGTGCCGATCCGAGAAGCATCACAATATATTGCATAAGAACCAGAAGTTGATGGTAGAACTAGAACATGCGTTGTGGTCAAGGCAGTCTTGAGCTTCTGAAAGCTCGCCTCACACTCATCCGACCACCTGAAAGGAGAGCCCTTTTGGGTTAATTTAGTCAAGGGCGATG
Source organism: Nicotiana attenuata (assembly GCF_001879085.1). Lineage (NCBI taxonomy): Eukaryota > Viridiplantae > Streptophyta > Magnoliopsida > Solanales > Solanaceae > Nicotiana > Nicotiana attenuata. The sequence continues at coordinate 13,231 of NW_017676024.1, read as the reverse complement.
CAATAGACGAGGAACCCCACACGAACCGACGTTAATAACTAGCCAAACCAAGAAAGCTCTGAATCTCTGTAGCTGAGGACAGTCTGGGCTAACTTTGCACCGCCTCTATCTTCTTTGGGTACACCTGAATACTCTCATTGGACACCACGTGCCCCAAGAACGCTACTGAGCTGAGCCAAAACTCACACTTGGAGAACTTAGCATAAAGCTTCTCATCCCTCAACCGCTGCAGCACAATCCGAAAATACCGGGCACGCTCTTCCTAGCTACCAAAGTACACCAGGATCTCATCAATGAATACAATAACAAACGAGTTGAAATAAGGATGGAACACACTGTTCATCAGATGCATGAAGGTTGCTAGGGCATTGGTCATCCAAAAAGACATAACAAGAAACTCATAATGACCATAACGGGTCCTGAAAGCTGTCTTAAGAATATCCGAGTCCCGAATCTTCAACTGGTGATACCCTAACCTCAAATCAATCTTTGAGAACACCCTTGCTCCCTGAAGCTACTCAAGTAGATCATCAATACGCGGCAAAGGATACTTGTTCTTGATTGTAACTTTGTTCAACTGCCTATAATCAATACACATTCTCATAGTGCCATCTTTCTTCTTTACGAACAGAACCGGTGCATCCCAAGGTGACTAGGCCTAATAAACCCCTTCTCAAGGAGTTTCTGAAGCTACTCCTTCAATTCAACCAATGCCATACAGTACAAAGGAATAGAAATGGGCTGAGTGCCCAGCATCAAGTCAATATCAAAGTCAATATCTATGTCGGGCGGCATGCCCGACAGGTCTGCAGGAAACACATCCAAAAAATCTCGCACCACCGCAATAGAATCAATAGTAGGGGTCTCAACATTAAGATCCTTGACAAAGGCCAAATAAGATAAGCAACCCTTCCCAACCATCCGTTGGGCCTTCAAGTATGAAATCACTCTACTGGCAACATAGTCTAAAGAATTTTGCAACTCAATCCGTGGCAACCCGACATCACCAGTGTCACGGTCATAGTGTGACAATCTAGAACAACATGATATGGAGACAACCAGTCCATACCCAAGATCACATCGAAATCCACCATACTAAGTAATAATGGATCAACCCTAATATCCAATCCACCAACAATCACCACACACGACCGATATACACACTATTATAATAGTATCGCACACCGGTGTAGATACATAAATAGATGAAATGAGAGACTCACAGGGCATATCCAAATAATGAGCAAAATACAATGACACATATAAATAAATGGAATTAGGATCAAATAATACAGAGGCATCCCTGTGAAAAACTGAGACAATACCTGTGATCACTGCATCTGAAGCAATGACATCTGATCTAGTAGGGAGTGCATAGAAATGGGCCTAACCGCCACCTAATCAGCCTCCCCCTCTTGGGCGAGGCCTAGTTGACTGAGCTCCACCCCGAGCTGACCGGGTGGGTGGTGAAGTAACCGGTGCTGAAGCCGTAGGATGGATCCTCTGATGAGCTGGACCTCCCACTAGACGGGGACACTGTCACCTGATATGACCAAACTCTCCACACTCATAGCAGCTCCCCGATACTAGTGAGAGACTGAATGGAGCCCCGAGCACCACGATAACTAGTAGAAGAACATGCCATAGATGAGCCCTGAACCGATGGAGCACGGGACACTCTGAGCCAGAAGGGCATTGAGAGATGAGTGAACCTTCTGAGAACTGTGAAAACTATGGCCAGATGACGCATTACGATGAACTGGGCGATTTGTCTGATAATTCCTGTAGGGACGACCCCTGTTGTGGTGGAGATGACCTCCAGAAGGAACACCACCAAAACTACCGGATCCACAAGGCCTCTTGGCCTCCCCCTCAACTCGCTCCTGACGGTGGACCGACTCTATCTCCCGAGCAATGTTAACAACCTCCTCAAAAGTAGCACTAGACACCCTCTCTCAAGTTATAATATCCGCAGCTGATATGTGAGTCCATCAACGAACCTCCTGATGCGTCACAGTGGGAACTAGCCAAACCGCATGACAGGCCAACTCAGAAAACCTCATCTCGTATTGCGTCACAGTTATATCATCCTGAGGCAACTGCTCAATCTATCTGCATAGATCCTCTCTGCGAGACTATGGAACAAACTTCTCTAAGAAGAGACAGAGAACTCCTGCCATGTAAGTGGCGCTGCACCAACCGGCCTACGCCTCTCATAAGCCTCCCACCGGGTGCAGGCAGCTCTAGTGAACTGAAAAGTAGTGAACGAGACCACACTGGTCTCCAGAATATGGAGAATCATCCGACATCTATCCAAGAAACCCTGGGCATCCTCCCACTCTGCCCCGTTGAAAGATGGAGGCTGAAGTCTACCAAACCTCTCTAGTCTCCATTGTTCATCATCATTCATAGAAGGAACCACATGGGTCTAAGTAGCTGCCACCGACTGGGTCGGTAGTGCCCTCAGTGTCTGGAGTCCCTACATCACCTACTCAGGTGTGCGGGCGGAGGGAGTCTAAATGCCTCCCCCGGCCTGACATGTGGCTACTGCAGCCAGAAAGAAACCGCTTGAGCAAGACTGCTGCACATTGTCAAAATCTGAGCTAAGGCCTCGTGAAGGCCTGGAATCACAATAGGCGCAGCTGGTGCCTAAGCTGGTCCCGCTGGTTCATCCATAATTGGGACCTTATCCTGAACCAGGGAAACTAGTAGATCTGCAGGTGTTGCCCTAGCTGTGGTGCAAGCTGCCCTTTACCTCTACCACGACATATGCCGTGACCTCGGCCTCTCGAGGCCCTGACTAGTGGTACCGGTGGTTTGTTCGTCCTGCCCAGTAGCACGTGTCCTCACCATTTGTGAGAGAATAGAATAACAAAAGTTTAGTTACTGGAATCAAAAGATTCGCACGACAAAAATCCAAGAATATGAAGTTTCCTAAGGGTTGTGCAGTCTCTCAAAGATAAGTACAGACGTCTCTGTACCGATCCGCAAGACTCTACTAAACCTACTCATGACTCATGAGACCTATGTAAACTAGGCTCTAATACCAACTTGTGACGACCCAAAATCGAACCCGTCGTGGTGGCGCCTATCGTGGTACTAGGCAAGCCGACATTTTCAAAACACTTCGATATTTCATAAAAGATAAACCAAAAGCTTTTTCATAACAAAGTTTTCATAAAATAGGAGTTAAACTCAAAATACACTGCGGAAAGTGTTCCAATCACATTCAAATCATCCAGATGCAACTACTCAAACTGTCTTCGCAGCTCCTCTCTGCGAGACTGCGGCACATACTTCTCTAAGAAGAGAACAGAGAACTCCTGCCATGTAAGTGGCGCTGCACCAATTGGCCTACGCCTCTCATAAGCCTCCCACCAGGTGAAAGCAGATCTTGTGAACTTGAAAGTAGTGAATGCGACCCCACTAGTCTCTAGAATACCTGTTATATGGAGAATCCTCTGACATCTATCCAAGAAACCCTGGGCATCCTCCGACTCTGCCCTGCTGAAAGATGGAGGCTGAAGTCTACGAAACCTCTCTAGTCTCTGTTGCTCGTCATCAACCATAGAAGGAACCACATGGGTCTGAGCAGCTGCCACCGGCTGGGTTGGTAGTGCCCTCGGTTTTTAGTCCATGCATCACCTGCTCGGGTGTGCAGGCGGCGGGAGTCTAAGTGCCTTCTCAAACCTGAGAAGTGGCTGCTGTGGCCGGAAAAGATACTACCTAATCAAGATTGGTGCACACGGTCAAAATCTGTGTTAAGGCCTCCTGAAGGACTGGAATCACAATAGCCGTAGCTGGTGTCTGAGTTGGTCCCGCTGGTGCACCCACAATTGGTACCTGATCCAGAACTAGGGCAACTGGTGGATCTACAGGTGCTGCCCTAGCTGCGGTGCGAGCTGCACCTCTGCCTCTACCATGGCATCTGCCGCGACTTCGGCCTCTCGGGGCCCTAACTGGTGGTACTGCTGGTTGTCTGTCCTGCCCAGTAGCCGGTGTCCTCACCATCTGTGAGAGAATAGAATAACAGAAGTTTAGTTACTGGAATCAACAGGTTCGCACGACAAAAGTTTCCTAAGGGTTCTGCAGCCTCTCGAAGATAAGTACAGACATCTCCGTACCGATCCGCAAGAGTCTACTAAACCTGCTTATGACTCGTGAGACCTATGTAACCTAGGCTCTGATACCAACTTGTTACGACCCATAATCGAACCCGTCGTGATGGCGCCTATCGTGGTACTAGGCAAGCCGACATTTTCAAAACACTTCAATATTTCATAAAAGATAAACCAAAAGATTTTTCATAATAGAGTTTTCATAAAAACTGGAGTTAAACTCAAAATACACTGTGGAAAGATAGCCCCAAACATCGGGGTGTAACCAAGTCATGAGCAACTAGAACTCCAGTCTAAAAAATAGTGTTTACAATAGTTTATGTCTAAATGTTAATACCAAAAAGAAAGATAGCAAAGAAGGAGATCAAGGACTACGAATGCCGATAGCTACCTCGTAAATCTCCGGTAATCGACATAGCACGAGCTCAACGTCCACCGTGTCCGAAAATACCTGGATCTGCACATGACGTACAAGGTGTAACGTGAGTACATCCAACTCCATAAGTAACAATAATAAATAAGGGACCGAGAAGCAGTGTCTAGCTACTTTACAGATCATTTTAGTAATTTCAGTGAGGAATAGACATGCTTTCAATTCTGGTAGTTTAAGTCAAATAAGTTTTGTACAGTCTCAAGTTCAAGTAAATCGGATATGAAATTCTTCACAAATTTCACAACAATGACAGATAGCGACTAAGTGCCACAACAAATGAAAGCAAGTACAGCCTCTCAGAGCGACAGTCACTCAATTTATCTCAATAGCTCACTAAGGGTGTACAGACTCGGGAGAGGCTCCTTCAGCCCAAACACTATATCGCTGCGACGTGCAGCCTGATCCATAATATATAAATAGCCATAAGGCTCGTTACGGTGCGCAACCCGATCTATATACATATATAAAGACCTAAGGCTCGTTGCGACGTGCAACCCGATCCATATATATACAGCCCTCGGACTCGTTGCGGCGTGCAACCCGATCCATATATACACACATAGCTCACAGCTCGACACTCAGGCCCTATCTCAGTCACCAACCTCTCCAGTCTGTCGGACTCTCAGAAATCATATAAATCAGCCCAAACAGAGATAATAACATGTATCAACAAGGAACAAGAAGAGATGGAGGTATGATAAGCAAGTAATACCATGACTGAGTACAAGACATCAAATAACAGCTAATTCAACAAGTACACGACCTCTGCGGGCCCTAACAGTGTCATTTTATAGCCTAAGCATGATTTCTAGCATGGGTTTCAATCCAATTTCTATAACACTGAGAGAAACATATAGCTAATAACAAGTTATTCCAATTTACGGTTCCACGGGACGGAGAAGTCACAATCCCCACGGTGCACGCCCACACGCCCGCCACCTCCAAAGGTAATCACATCGCACAACCTCTGGGGTTTCATACCCTCAAGAACTGATTTAAAATTGTTACTTACCTCAATCCGAGCAAAACCTAACTCTAAATTGCCTTTACCTCGCGAGCCGGCCTCCAAATATGCCAAATCTAGCCACAAGCAGTACAATATAATTAATCTAGCCAAAATCTGCACGCAATGTGCAGAAGTGCAGTATCAGTACAACCTACCCAATGTGCTGGTAAGCATTTTGTCTAACCTCGTCGAAGTAGTGACGAGGATTTTAGTTAAAAGATGCTTATTGTTATAACCTTTACATTAGATTAACAATAACAGCAGTTCAAAGCATAACAGATAAAAGTACCATATACAACTCAGCGAGACAGTCAACAATTACTAAAAGGAATCAAAGTAGAAGATTTACAATCTTTCCTGGTATGAGAAGTATATCCAAGATATTAAGTCAAACGGTACGGTAACACCCTTCGTGCTTCTATCTCTACCTCACCATATATATATATATATATATATATATATATATATATATATATATATATATATATATATATATATTATATATATATATATATATATATGCATTAAATTCCATATGCATTAAATTCTTTTTATAATTTTTTATTTGTCTTACTGATTCTGGGTTGATTAAATTTAATATTGCAACTTTATTTCCTATGGCTGATAACTGTTCTTCTCTATAATGCCTATACAATTGAGAATTATTTGAAAAATATCCTGTATTATATAATATTTTTGGGTTGAGTAATCTTAGTTGATTTTGTTGAAAAATTTATATGTCTTTGTCTATATCTATTTTCTTGTCTAATTGTTGATTATCTTCTTGTCTTTTCTTAGTTAAAATTCTTGCTAACATATTATTACCTATTCTATTTTTTGAAAAACTTATTCTTGATCTTTCTTCGTTTATTGTTCTTGATCCACCTGAAAAAAGGTCCATTTTTGGGTTTTTCTTATTTTAAGTCTGTCCTTTTGCGGTGTTATTTCTACTCTTTTTAATTGTGCTATTAAATCGTGATGTTCTAAACGTCAATACCACACAAGAGGGGGGAGGGGGTGATTTGTGTGGTGCCCAATTTTCGCTCTAGAAGAACCTGGTTCTTCTAGGTGTTCTAACTACTGCAGTTTGCGGAATAATAAATACATAAAATAAAGAACACATAGATTTTTACGTGGAAAACACCTGGCTCAAAAGGTGAAAAAACCATGACCTACTACTTAGTAGGATTTTTCCAAACTTCCACTAAAATCACTGAGCCAAAACAGCATTTACAAAAACTCTTTGTAAACCTAAGGATTAACTTTAATCCCAGTGTAGCACACAGCCTCAACTGTTGCGACACTTTCAAGTTAACTCTAACTTGAATACTCAAAGTACCTAATACAATTGCTTCTATGAAAGCTGGAAAGGTACAATATTAAAACACCTACTACAATTGAACTAGAAATAAAGAAAGACACAATGGAATTGGCTCTTCACACTTAGTTCTTGTAGCTTCAGATTTGCACACTTGTATCACACACAAATTGCTTGCAAAAATCGCCTAGCTCTTTTGCTCTCAATTTGGTTTAACTTCAGCTTATGTGCAATCACTGTAAAAGAGAACAATCGTTATTATTTATAGAGTTCGTAATCAGAATTTGACAAGAACTTGAATTGTGGATCCTTTATCAATTCGAGTCCAAGAACAACTCTAACTCCCAATCCTATTCTTGATCCGGATGTAATTCTCTTTTCATAAGGAGACTTCAACTCCTTATCCTATATGCAATCTTTTCGATCAGTTCAGAAGATATTTATCAAGATATTGCTGCTTGATCCCAAGGACTTATCTTCTTCACGTGCATCTCATGTGCATGGGGCATAACAACTGTGTCTCCTAAGATGAACCAGGTCCATCACTGAGTTCATTTGTCAATCTTCAAAACTTCAACTGAACTTGGGCTAACAAATTCCCCCTTTTTGATGATGACAAACTCTGTGCTTTTACTGATCAGAGAATCTGCGGAACTCAGCTGAAACATATCAACACTTAATATTTTAACTTATCATTAAGGGCCAGATTTAATTAGGTCATAAACATCACTGTTCAGATAATAGAGTTTAAGCACAATATCTTCCTCCTTTTGGCATCATCGAAAAGTTGCATAAATAATGTGAATCCCAGAATATTAATTAGTACTCATGGCCACTGGGGCAACTGCAAGTGAAAGCATGATTTAGTTAATCAAAAATCAACTTGACAAAAATAACTATTAAGATCAGAATTAACATAAAGCAAAAGAAATGCACATTGTCATTTATAAGCAGTGCTTCTACATAACAATCCACAAAAAGAAAGAACAAAAACTACCAACCATGAGCAAAAACAAAAAAATCCCTAATCTGGGTCGCTGGGGTTAACTGAAATGGTTCAGAACTAGGACAAAGGTGGCTAAGGCTTTGAAGAACTGGAGGGTTGGGATTGGAGTAGGTTGAGCATTGTTTGTAGCATCCTTTCACTCTTTTCCTTTTCTTTTGCTAGTTCAGCTTTTAGCCCATTCCTTTCTTCTTCCATCTCAGCCACACGAGCCTGAAGCCTAGCAATCTCGGCATCTTTGGTCCCACATTCTTGCATCAAAGCTCTAACTTTGCTATTCACTGGAGTTTGCACTGATGAACCGGGTTCAACATGGGAGACACTTAGCAGATAATCACAGGCCTGGAGAGTCTTGAATACAAAGTGCTCCTTACTGGAGGCATTTTCCCATTTCTTCAGAGGAACGTTCAGCCTGTCCAGTACTGTTGTCAGAATGAATCCATAAGGAGTAGCATGAGCCTTTGAACCATTTGTGACTCTGTCCAGTAATTTGACTATGAAAGCAGGCCAATTTATCTGCTTACCCCTCACAAGACACTCCATGAGAACCAAGTCCGTGTAATTTGCAGTGTGCCTCCTCTCTTGCTAGGCAACAGACACTTGTTCACAAACTCAAAGAGCACTTTATGCTCTGGCTTCATTTCACTCTTTTGAACAAATCGTGCTTTAGGCACCTCTTCAGCATCCTTTGTGTCACAGAAGTTCCTGGTAATTTGGAGTGCTGTGGGCAGATCATCTAGACAAGGCCACCTTTGCCTAGTATAATCATCATAGCCCTCACTTGGAATGTCTAGAATCCTGCCCAGCTCTGGTGCATCAAACTCCACCTTCACACCTTTCACTACACTGGTTACTCGCCCATTTTTCACAGAGCCATTAGCCATAAATTCAATCAGCTCTCTTCTGGCTAGTCTTCCATCCATCTGAAGAACCATGTCCTTCCAGCCCTGTGCAGCTAAAGCATCTACCAACCTAAGCATGCCTGGCTCCTCCAGGTCTTTCAGCAGTCTTCCCTTCAATATCTTCCTCCTGTTAAAAATAACAAAGCGATCTTGCTCTTGTTCAGAGTCCTCCTTCTCTTCTCCTCCACTCCACTCCTCATCTTCTTCCTCAGTAATTTTCACTTGTTTTCCCTTTACTGCAGACCTAGTTCTTCTAGCCAAAGAAGGTTCAGCAGGTACAGATTTTGAAGACTTCTTTGCAGGAGTCTTGGTTCTTTTTGGCTTGTCAGTGGCAACTTCTACAGTCGTAGCTCTCTCTTGATGGACCAATTCCATCTCTTCCTCTTCTTCTTCTACAGCAGCCTCAGAACTTTCAACCATTTTTGCTTTTCCCTTTTCTTTCTTCTTTTTCTTACTCTCATCTAGAGCCTTTTGCAGTTCTGCTTCACTTTTTCTCACCCTACTTCTTGTGGCTCTAACCCTAGGTGCAACAGACTTAGGTGATGAAACTTTGCTCTTCTTAGTTGGTTTAGACGCAACAGGGGTCCTTTGTGAGGAGGCCTTGCATTTCTTTGGATCATAACTGGCTTCAACCCTCTTTAGCATATCTGCCAAAGTCTCCTCCACAGATGAACCAGATTCATCTGGTTGTTCACTCAAATTTATCAGTCCCTCAGCAACTTCACCTGACCTACTTCCCCCTGACTTCATGCCTCCCTCTTCTCCACTACCACATATAGCTAAAACTTTCCCTTGCTTTTCTTTCTTATTTTACTAGATTCAGCCCCTTCAACATTTTTAACAGACCCTACCAGAACAAACCTTTTATCTACCCTTTCTAATGCATCAGAAAACAATAAGCAAGTGTTTACCTCTCCCGGGGTTTCTTGACTTTTGTCAGTGTCAGAAGACCCAGGTTCTTCTCCTTCACTAGCAGAGATAACTTTCTCAGATTCAGAGCTTGAGTCGCTTTCTTTGGTTGTAACTACCTTCCGTTGACTAGCCTGTAATCTTTCGTTCAAGACTTTCCTCAAAGGACCAGATGCAACTGTTTTTCTAGCTAACATTTTCTGGCGACGAAATCTAGGTTTTGGGGTTTCACTAGGAGGAGTTGAAGATGAGGTGTTGGGGGAGACTGGTGGGGGAGTTCCGGGATTGTCCTGAGGAATAGTCATGGCGGAGAATATCTGGAAATTTTGGGGATTTTTGGAGAAGAAAGCAGATGATCAAAAGTTTGGGAATTAGAATGACGGCTATGAGTGATTTGGTGAGTTTTTAAAGAGAGGTCATGATTAGGGCAGTAATGGCAGCCTTTTCAGAGGTCAATTAAAAGTCTAATCAAGTTAGAGTTCCGGTCTCCTAAGTGATTAATGAGAATCGCTTAGATTTTAGGTAAGAGACCCATTATAGTTAGACTTCTAGTTTAATGAAACTGGTTCAATTTGCTCAACGGATAAAATTTTCTGGACGTTTTGTGTGACAAGGACTTCTGCTCATGATTGATAATTTTATCTTTCTAATTGTGCAAAGTATAGAAACATATATTGATGAACCAGGTTCTTCAAGTAGAACTTCTCTTGATTATGCCTCAAATGTCAGAATAGAAAACTTTGTACGAGATCAGTGAGTCATATAAACACATGTCACATGAGTATACTAGTTAAAGTATGAGACTGAGTAAGAATTAGTCTAGATATTTACATGAATTAAGAACTCCTAACCAAAAAAAAAATTCATTCATTTTTTTCCATTGTGCATTCTGAACTGGACCTTTTAGGTGATCTTAATCATTCTTAATTCCAACCTGTTCCTTTCAAAGTTTTCTCTACTTAGTGCCTTAGTGAAGATGTCAGCTATTTGCTTATCAGTAGCACAAAATTCTATGGAGATTAACCCTTTCTCATAGTTATCTCTTAAGAAGTGGTGTCTAACATCTATGTGCTTAGTCCTTTTATGATGAACAAGATTCTTTGTCATACTTATAGCACTAGTGTTATCACAGAATATTGGTATGCACCCCACTTCAATTCCAAAATCTACCAGTTGTTGCTTAATCCACAGCAACTGAGCACAACATGAAGCAGCAGCAACATATTCAGCTTCAGCAGTAGAGAGAGCTACTGAATTCTGCTTTTTGGTAGCCCATGATACAAGACAAGAACCCAGGAAGTGTGCCATACCTGAGGTGCTCTTTCTATCCACTAGAAAACCTGCATAATCAGCATCAGCGTATCCAATTAAGTCAAAATTACTACCTTTGGGATACCAAAGACACAAATCAGTGGTGCCTTTCAAATATCTCAATATTCTTTTGACAACTGTCAAGTGTGACTCCTTTGGATTTGCCTGAAAACGAGCACAAAGGCCTACACTGAAAACAATGTCAGGTCTGCTGGCAGTAAGATACAAAAGTGAACCAATCATGCCCCTATACAGCTTTTGATCAACTAATGAACCGGGTTCATCAATATCTAACTTAGTGGCAGTAGCAATAGGTGTATCTATTTCTTTGGATTCTTCCATTTTAAACTTTTTGATTAGTTCTTTTGTGTACTGCTGATGGATCATAATTCCAATTGGACTTTGTTTGATCTGCAAACCTAGAAAGAAGTTGAGTTCACCCATCGTACTCATTTCAAACTCACTTCCCATTAGTTTGCAAAGTCCCTACTCAATCTTTCTGTAGTGCCCCCAAATATTATGTCATCAACATATATTTTTACAACAAGAAGATCTTTACCTTTTTCCCTTGGGAACAAAGTGCTGTCAATTTTACCTCTTTTGTACCCATGCTCTAGTAGAAATTTTGACAATCTTTCATACCAAGCTCTTGGGGCCTGCTTGAGACCGTATAGAGCCTTATCTAGCTTGTACACATGTTCAGGACACTCCTTGCTTTCAAATCCTGTAGATTGTTTCACAAACACTTCTTCCTTGAGGTAGCCATTTAGGAAGGCACTTTTGACATCCATTTGATGAAGAGTGAATTCCATATGTGCTGCAAAGGCTATGAGAAGTCTAATTGCTTCAAGTCTAGCAACTGGAGCAAAGGTCTCATCATAGTCAATACCTTCCTCTTGACTGTAGCCTTGAACCACCAGCCTTGCCTTGTTTCTTGTAACTATTCCATCTTTATCTAGTTTGTTCCTGAAGACCCATTTTGTGCCAATGACTGATCTGTCCTTGGGTCTTGGAACCAAATGCCAAACTTGACTTCTCTCAAATTGATTGAGTTCCCTGCAAAGCCTCAACAACATTTTTGGGTTCAATGCTGGACAGAAAAGCATCAAATACACACAGATTCTTCAGTTGAGATCTAGTTTTGAGTCCAGATGTTGGATCATTGATGATGTTCTCAATGGGATGTGAGCTCAGGTACTTGTAAGATTTCCCTGTTAGCTGGTTCCTGCTAGATGCTTCTTTATTGTCCTGTTGTTGAGGAACAGGTTCAAGTACAGGTTCCTTCAGAGAGTTTTGTTCAATTTCTCTCAGATTAGTTCCCCCTGTCTGGTTGCCCTGATTGGAAGGACCTGTTCCATCACCTGTTCCTTCCTTTGATGCCACTTTGACTTGTGTTGTGGCTTCAGTCAATTGTTTCACCAGTCCAATGGCTTCATCTTCATGTTCCTGTCTCTCAGAAAGAATGTTAGATTCATCAAATACAACATGTACACTTTCTTCTACACACAGAGTTCTTTTATTAAATACTTTATATGCTTTGCTATGTGAAGAATATCCCAAGAATACTCCCTCATCACTTCTGGGATCAAACTTACCTTGGGAGTCTTTGCCATTATTGTGCACATAGCACTTGCAACCAAAAGCCCTAAGATGGGATATGTTTGGTTTTCTCCCTTTAAGTAACTCATAGGGAGTTTTCTCTACAAGAGGTCTAGTTATGCATCTATTGATTATGTAGCATGCAATGTTTATAGCTTCTGCCCAGAAGCTGTGAAGTAGTTTACTGGAAAGAAGCATGGTCCTTGCCATATCCTCAAGGGTCCTGTTCTTCCTTTCAACTACCCCATTTTGCTGAGGGGTCTTAGGAGCAGAGAAATTATGATCTATTCCATTTTCATCACAAAATTCACCAAACTTTGCATTTTCAAATTCAGTTCCATGATCAGACCTAATGGATGCAAGTTGATTTCCTAACTGTTTCTGAGTTTTTCTAACAAAAGCAGTGAACATTTCAAATGCTTCATCTTTAGAGGTTAGAAACAGCACCCAGGTAAATCTAGAGTAATCATCAACAAGCACCATTACATATCTCTTTCCACCTCTGCTCATGGTTCTCATTGGACCGCAGAGATCCATATGAACCAGTTCCAACGTCTTGGACGTACTTACCATTTTCTTGGGTTTGAAGGATGACCTTACCTGCTTCCCCCTTGCACATGCCTCACAAACTT
>NW_017676023.1:51393-53894 GCF_001879085.1 Nicotiana attenuata | reverse complement strand
GGACTCTTTAGAGACAAATGCAATAGAAAATCATAGTTTACTTTAGGATGTCTTTTAAAATCAAACGAGGCGCGCCATGCCAAATAAAAATGCAAAAAATTGCGTGGCCCTCTTTAAATGCTTATACTAAAATACTTAGAATTCAGGGCGGGCCGTTTAGCGAATTTTACGGCCTCCCGCAAAGATAATAACACGTTAGTCGCTTTAGGTGCGCTTTTTAATAATTTTACCTTCCTAAATATGGGTGTGTATTTCATGCAACCCAAATCTAAATCCAAAAACGTCGAATAAGAATGTGTCGATGATCCGGGTGCATTTCATGTGACGCGATCCAAAAATATATTCTTAAACGACGTTCACTTTCCTAAAAATTAACTAAAGCGGTAAATACTCCTAAAATTGCACTATAGGTTAGAACATGTGTAAAAATCAGATTTAGCCATTTACGATAATTTAAGCGACCGTGCTAGAACCACGGGATCCGGGGGTGCCTAACACCTTCCCTCGGGTCAACAGAATTCCTTATTCAGAATTTCTGGTTCGCAGACTCCAAATGGGAAGTCGATAATTTTCCTCGATTTGGGATTTAAGCTAAAACCGGTGACTTGGGACACCAAAAGCCAATCCTTTCCCAAGTGGCGACTCTAAAAAACAAATAAATAATCCCATTTCGAATAATGTCACTTTAAATGGGAAAACTCCCTTATACGTTATCCTTCGGGGTAGGTGTGTAAAAAAGGAGGTGTGACAGCTCTGGCGACTCCACTGGGGAAACGAACCCAGAATTTCGATTCAGGGTTCAAGAATTCGAGCTTACTACAATTGTTATATTTGGCTTTATCTGATTTTTTCTACATGTTCCATGCTATATGTGCTAAATGTTTTACCGCTTTGATATTTGTTGAAATTGTATATATAAACTGTCGCGAATCCCTTCCTCTTTCTGAGTCATCTACATCATGGAGAAGGGTGCACTTCGTGTAGCTTCTCTTCTGTTTAGAGTCTTTTCCCATTTAGAACGAGGTTGGATAAGTTGCAAAGCCGGCGGAGCTTCTGTATCCCCGGTACGCTGCCTCCCCCTCGGCCCGAGTTGTCCGCTCGGGTAAGCCAGGTCTAGACCAATAAACCTAGGGTTAAACCTAGAAGAACAAATCCTCATGCCGGATCCCTAGTAGGACGCTTGTTTGCATCATGTGCATTCGACTTAGGGGACTCAACACAGGGGTTGGGTCCGTCTAGGACAGGTGACCTGAAATGAATTGACCATCCTGATGCATCTTATGCGCTACTTGCGCATTTATTTGCTCGGCTTTGCATGTTGACCGGCTTGTCTAAATGAGTGAATTATGAAAATAAGCAGTGTTAGGACTAAGTGAGGGTGACCATTTGTTGTGAAAAACCAAATGCCCAAATAGTACCGAAATGCTGCCGGATTTTTGAAAAATAGAAAAAAAAATATTTGAAAAATAGAAAGAAAATTGTTGTTCAAAATAGTTTTTGGCAAATCTGACCGAACTACGCTGGTTTGATTCTCACCGGATGTGAGATACGTAGGCAACCCTCATCGGGTCCAACCTCCCTTTTGCAAAAAATCGCCAAAAAAATACCAAAATTTTAATTTTTTGTCAAATAAATTGGGTGATGCCACTCTTGTTTTAAAATAAGCCGAATGTCCCCAAGAGGACGCCGGAAGGCTGTTTTTGCAAGAATAGCCACCTGGGTCATTTTCAAACGGTTTGCGGGAACAGCCTTAAAATCTTCCTTCCAGAAGTGCTGAAAGGCCGTATTTGCAAATCCAAGTCCTTGTTTTCTAAATAAAGGATTTTTGCACAAATAGCTATTTTTCAAAATAAATCATTAAGTTCCCCTAAATAATGTGCAGGATGAATTCAAGTGACATCGAAACCTTCTCAGTCCTGAGCGAGATCCCTTTGAAACTCCATATGTGGTGGCATGACTTGGGAAAAGGAAGCAGGGATACTGTGGTTAAAAGCCTCGGCGGTCTTGTAGATTTATTGAAAATCAGACCAAGGAAGGATGTCATTGAGGCACTGATACCATTTTGGGACCCGACCCGTAACGTATTCCGGTTTTCAGATTTTGAGCTCACACCTACATTAGAAGAGATCGCCGGATACGCAGGTCTCAACGGGAACCTCCGTGGTAGATACCCTTTGGCTCCACGGCCGGTAACTCTTCACAGGTTTTTAGATTTGTTGAGCATCAGTCGGGATATTCAAGACCCCCATCTGGCGGAAGGGTGTTGTACACTACATTTCCTATATCACCGGTATGGTAACCCCAAAGGTTTTGAGGAACCCAATACAGGATTAACACATGCTGGCAACAAAGATAAATGCGAAGCCCGACGGGGATTAGCCTTCATGGTGGCCTTTTTGGGAGTGGTAATTTGTCCTAGAAAGGATGGTCACATAGACCTTGGCCTAGTAGGGATGCTAGATGTTGCTATGAAGAAACCTACTAGCACAGTGGCTCCCCTG
>NW_017676023.1:41103-47713 GCF_001879085.1 Nicotiana attenuata | reverse complement strand
GTCAACTTTAGCACGATCCACCTCGATTCCCTTGCTTAATACCCGGTGTCCCAAGACTATGCCCTCTTGTACCATGAAATAGCACTTTTCCCAATTAAGAACCAGTTTAGTCTCAATACAACGTTTCAACACTCGGGTCAGATTTGTAAGGCACTCATCGAATGAGTTTCCCACCACTGAGAAATCATCCATGAACACCTCCATTATGTCCTCGACCATGTCAGTGAATATGGCCATCATGCACCTTTGGAATGTGGCGGGTGCATTGCATTGGCCAAAAGGCATCCTCCGAAAAGCATAAATGCCATATGGGCAAGTGAAGGAGGTCTTCTCACTGTCCTCTGGTGCAATGGAGATCTGATTGTACCCTGAGTACCCATCCAGAAAACCAAAGTGAGATCTCCCTGCCAATCTGTCAAGCATCTGATCAATGAAAGGAAATGGGCAGTGGTCTTTCCGTGTGGCCAAATTTAACTTTCTGTAGTCCATACAAATTCTCCAGCCTGTGACGGTTCTTGTAGAGATCAACTCATTGTTATCATTTTTTACCACCGTCATAACACCCTTCTTAGGAACACACATCACCGGGCTAACCCAGTTGCTGTCAGAGATTGGGAAAATGATTCCCGCATCCAACCACTTAATCACTTCCTTCTTCACCACTTCCTTCATGTTGGGGTTCAGCCTTCTTTGGTGTTCCCTGGAAGGTTTGTGTCCTTCTTCCAGCAGAATTTTATGCATACAGTATGCCGGGCTGATCCTCTTAATGTCTGCCATGGTCCACCCAATGGCAGTCTTGCACTCCTTGAGTACCTGCAAAAGTTGTTGTGCCTGCACATCTAACAAACTAGATGAGATAATAACAGGTAATGTGGAGTTAGATCCTAGGAACTCATACCTGAGATGGGT
This sequence comes from Nicotiana attenuata, assembly GCF_001879085.1. Classification (NCBI taxonomy): domain Eukaryota; kingdom Viridiplantae; phylum Streptophyta; class Magnoliopsida; order Solanales; family Solanaceae; genus Nicotiana; species Nicotiana attenuata. Next base: position 46,804 of record NW_017676023.1, on the reverse strand, counting down.
GGGCAGTGGCTTCAATTCCAGCTTTGGTGGCTCTTCTAGGGATGGCTTAGCTAGAGGAGTTTCTCTGTTTTCTAAGTGCAGGGGCTCAAATTCAAGCGTTCTATCCCAAAACCCTCTGCCCTCTAAAGCCAACACCCATTCTGCCAATTCTTCCCCATTCACCTCATCTAAATTTACCAGACATGCAGCAAGAGGGTCCTCAATAGTCAACATTTCATCATCAGCTTCTACAATTACATCCACGGCATCAATAAGAGAGCAATTGGTGAATTCACTCGGTCGCCTCATAGATTTTTGCACATTGAATGTTATCTCCTCATCGTTCAATCTCATCTTGAGCTCCCCAGTTTCGCAACCAATGAGAGCTCTCCCTGTGGCCAAGAACGGCCTTCCCAAAATTATGGGAATTTCTTCATCCACCTTGCAATCTAAAATCACAAAATCTGCAGGGAACACAAATTTCCGTACCTGAATCAGCACGTCATCCAATATACCAGAAGGTCTTTGTACGGTCCTGTGAGCTAGCTGCAACAACATAGATGTGGGTCTAGCCCTTCCAATACCCAACCTCTTATATATCGCTAGGGGGCATAAGATTTATGCTAGCCCCCAAATCACAAAGTGCCTTGGCAAAAGCAAAGTTACCAATGGTGCAGGGAATTGTGAAACTCCCTGGGTCAGATAGCTTCTCAGCAACTGGTCTAGTCACCACGGCACTGCAAGTCTGAGTAAGAGTCACTGGGGCCAAGTCTTGGAAATCGAATTTTTGGGACATCAAGTCCTTCATCATTTTTGCATAACCAGGCATCTCCTTCAAGGCATCAATCAATGGAATATTTACTTGGATTTGTTTCAGTATCTTCAAGAATTTCTTGTATTGCTCTTCTTTCTGGTACTTGGCTAACCTCTGTGGGAATGGTGTTGGAGGTCTCTTCTTTCCAATGATTTGGGTATTTTCTTTGTTAGACACCACCTCAACTACCGGTTCCTGGGCTGTCACAGCTTCTTTTTCAGCCTCAATCTGTGTGTTATCTTCTTCCTGGGCAGGATGTACTGTCACCTCTGTCAGTTTCGTTGACTCATCTAGCTCAATAGGCACTGGTATAAGTGTCTCGGCCTGTCTGCTTTCTCGGGCCCTCTCTTGCTCCAAGTCTAAGTCTCTTCCATTGCGTAAACTCACTGCCATCAGCTGCTTCGGGCCTTAATCTTTTGGATTCACCTGCGTGTCTGCAGGCAATGTCCCATGAGGACGATTGTTCAAGGACATCGAAATCTGGCCCATCTGTACTTCAATATTCTTAATAGCTGACTCATGTGCATCTACTCTTTCACTCATTTTTGTATCTGACCCAATAACCTGCTGTATCATCGCCTCGAGTCTACAAATCTATCTTCCTGTCTTCCACCATGCTGCTGCTGAGGAGGATGATAACCCTACTGCAGATTTTGAATATTATACCCCTGTGGCCTTTGGTAGGGCGCCATATTATTGTGAGGTCTCATACCTCCCATGTTTCCATTGTTGAGCTGTGGCTGGACTGGCCTGTATGGCTGATTTTCTTGGCCCCAATTTTGACCACCCTGTCTCTGGCCTCCATAATTAGACACATAATTCATTTCCTCAAGGTAGTGATGATGATCACTTTCTGCATTCTAATGGTTACCAATTGGCTGACTAATGCAAGATGTGCATAAGCCCCCATTGGTAGTATCTACAATGTGTACCTGCTGCTTCTGCCCTGACTCTTCCACCTTTTTGGTTAGTATACTCATCTGTGTCATTAATGTGGCCATATTTTCAGCAAGAGTATTGGATGGCTCTAAGGGCACTAAGTGAACTACTGGAGTGATATGTGTATTCCTGGTTGTCCACCCCGAATTCTGTGCAATCTTGTCAAGCAGACTCTGGCTTTCTCTCCATGTTTTGCTCAAAAATGCTCCACCAGCTGAAGCATCAACATTACCCTTCACGCCATCTGCTAAACCCATGTAAAAGCGCTGCCCCAACATCTGATCTGGAATACTGTGGTGCGGACATATAACCTACATCCGTTGAATCGTTCCCATGTTTCTTGCAGTGTCTCCATTGGTCTCTATTTGAAACTCAAAATTTCATCAATTTGTTGAGCAGTCTTGTTGGGTGGATGAAACTTGTTCACAAATTGCTTGACTAGCTCCTCCCAAGTCGTTATAGAATTAATGGGGAGTGAGTTTAGCCAAGTCTGGGCAGCTCCTGTCACTGAGAATGGAAACAACAACAGCTTTATTGCTTCCTGAGTTACGTTGGGCTGCCTTTGAGTTTTGTATATTGACAAGAAATTCTTCAAGTGTTGTTGAGGATCTTCAATTTGTGACCCCGAAAATAGTCCCTTGTTTTGCAACAAGTGCAGCATGTTGTTCGTGATTTGAAACGATTCAGCCTGTATCTGCGGGACTAAAATCGCTATGGCCAAATTTTCTGCTGTGGGTTGTGCCCAGTCATATAGAGCAGCCTCTGGCACAAGAGGTGCCACTGGCGCTAATGGCGCAGCTGGGTCTACCACATTGTCTCCCATGTCCGGTTCGAATTGTTCAATTATTTGTTGTTGTTTGTTTTTCCGGTTGGCCCGGTTCAAGGCCTTGAAAACTTTCTCGGGAAATGATAATGCTTCAAATACTTCACCAGTTCTCGATAAGTTTCTAGGCATGCACCTGTACAACCAAGTCAACAAATGTTAAAATTTCAATGTAAAGATCTGAAGTAAAGAAAACTGACTACACTAAGAATTTTTGTATTTCTTTCAATTGTAATTGATAACACCGTTAATTCCCCGGCAACGGCACCAAAATTTGATCACGCCCAACTATGCCTTATAAAAAGGACTAAGCGGACGTTGCAAATATAATCTGAGTATTTAGCCCAGAGTCGAGCCCACAAGGAATTAACCTATCAATTACTCTTGTTAGACTCACTAAATTCTACGTAATCAACTTCCCAAATGTTTTGAATAAAAATTGAGGATATTCTTACTAACTATAACTGACTGCAATTAAGTAAATAAAGACTAACTATGATTAAGTTGTAAACAATTAAGAGAAGGATCTACGGTTATGATTTTCCCTATTGATAGAATCCCTTCATGTTATGTTTCATATAGATTTGCCTAACCGTCTCTATCAATCATGAGCACTCTTATTACCGTAAATCTCTCCCGAGTAATCATGACAATTTACTAGACGCACTCTCCCGAGTTACGCTAGCTGGCTTTTATTATAGCTCACTTAAAATTGCACCCATGGCTTCGTTATCCCTAATCCCGCCTTTAAACCCTCAGTTATTGATCCCTCATATACTTTGGGAGTGGTGTTGTTCAACAATTACCTAAATATGCACTCTCTCCTGAGTAATACATACTAGATAGGCACAGCTAATTGAGGATCCTATCAATTAACTACAACAAGAACGTAGTTGAACAATTAGAAAATAAACCGGGCAAACTATACGAACATAACACGAAGGATGACTATACTAACATAACACGAAGTTCAGCCTTCAATAGGTTCCATCAAAACCCTAGATAAAGTATTTAGCTACTCATAACAAAGCAAGATGAAATCACTAAAGTATTCATAATGTGCAAAATAGAATAACAAAGAGAAGATTGAAAAACTCTAATGGTTGATTGCTCTTCTCACACTTGTTCTTTTCTCCAATGCAGTCTAAAAACAAGCTTAACCTTTGCTTGGGCGAATTTGTTGAGTTTATAAAGGGTTAGGATAAGTTTTCCCCGATTTACACTTTTGTCCCAAAATTTCTAGGCAGTTACACAATCCACCGCGGTCGCGGCAGAACGCGGCACGATCGCGGTTTCTGCCGCGACCGCGGTGAAACACAACTATTCTGCCTCACTTCCTTGGCCTACCGCGGTCCAGCCGCGGTCGCGGTGGCTTCTTGCCCAGTTCTCCTTTGCCTCTTTCTTGCTTATTTTCGTTTGGGTTCTTCTTGATTGGCCCTATATCCACATTGTTGACTCCAAAACACTCCATAGTCTCTTCCTAACTTGGATTAATCCCTGCAAAGCAAAAGAACACCAATTAGAGTATTTTGTTATCATTTAGCCTTTAAAACAACAATAAAGTATGGTACAATTGGAGTGTAAATAACGTCTATATAGCCTATTATCTCTTATCACCAAAAGCACTTTTTTGAAAAGTACTTTTGAGAAAAGTACTTCTTAAAATAAGTTAAGTTTAGAAGTTTGGCCAAACGGCTATAAGTCAACTATGTGCAATTTTACCTTGCATTTAGACCAACAATTAAAATTGGAAAAATGTCTAAATTGGCATTGTGTTTTTCAAAACTATTCAAATTCTTTTCTCAATTACAATTTTGGTTTGTTCATATTTTTGTTGTTAGCAAATCATCTCGTCGTACTTGCTCCTTGCTATTAAGGGAACTCTAGCATAAAACGAATGGAGTCCGGTGTCCAAATTCTTCGAGGAAAATGGTCCAAATTTACTCAACTTTTGACAATGCTTTAAAATTGCTCTCAAATAAGAATTTTATTAGGGGTCTACGACCAGCAAAGTTGAGACTTCCAAATGGCAAGGGTAACAATATGGCAAAGTTTCTCAATTAATTCGGATAGTATATGGTAACTTTGGCCTTTTCCACTTAAAGTTTTGGTCATTCAATTGTAGTAATTAAGTAGGTTGATTCTAAAGACCAAAGGAAAAGCTTAGGAGGGTGTTTGGATTGGCTTATAAAAAGTAGCTTTTAAGCTAAAAGCCAAAAGCCATAAGTTGGTAATACCCGACTTTTGGCTTTTGGCTTATTTTTGTACTCTCTCCGGTTCACAATAAGTGTCCAATTTGCTTTTAGAACGCCCATTAAGAAAATACTAAATCCTATACAAAAATACCTAGTATGACTAAACTACCCCTAATTAAACATTTAATGTGAGGAGTAAGAAAACTTTTAAGGGATATGTACATAGGGGTTATTTTGTAAAAACAAATTGAATTCTTTCTTGATTACATAACTGGACACTTATTTTGAACCAAAATGAAAAAGTAAATTGAACACTTATTGTAAACCGGAGGGAGTACTTTTTATGCCTGAAAGTAAGTGCTTTTAAGCACTTTTTATCATTGCCAAACACCACACAAACTAAAAAAGTGCTTAAAAACCAATAAGCACTTAAAATAAGCCAATCCAAACACCCTCTATGAGTCGGTAAAAGCAAAAAAAAAATTAATCTGCGAGTTTTTCATATGGCAAAAAAATGGTTCATAATTTGTGTACAATTATTAATCTTAATTTGTATGAATAAGATTCAAGGAGTTAATCAAGAACTTTAGGTTTAACCGTTTAATACAAAAGAATCTCCAGCTTTCAGATATGCAAGCACAGATTCGAACAGCTTTACTCAATAATGCAATATTCTCTTAAAATTAAAACTTTGTTCCCGTTGTGGAATTTCTTGTAGCCAACAACATCCATAAGCCATACTTTACTGTGATAATTGATGCATCTTTAATTGCTTAATAATTTCTCTAAATATTTAAGTATTATGCATAAGATTTGCGTGGACATTTCATAAAACTTAGATAAAATGCAATTACAACAATATATTTGAAACTGGTTATCCTATATGTTGTTATCAGTAAGGCATTTTGTGTTAAGACAAATAGATTCTAAGGGTGTTTTATATATATATAT
>NW_017676023.1:33988-41083 GCF_001879085.1 Nicotiana attenuata | reverse complement strand
ATATAGCATTTTTTACAACTTCTTTTTATTTTTAGCTTTATATATTTCTCGTCAAACAATGTTATATAAAATGAAATGGAGGGAGTAGTAGAGAAGTCAAAGTACATTAATAATGTCTTTTTTATGGTTGTGTTTGTTATTTGTCGCTTGAATTATTTCCTTGTATTTTTAGGAAACCCATAATCCCTATAGGTTTAGGAAAACCCATTGTCCTAATAGATTTGGGAAAGGAAAATCTATAGTCCTTGTCAAATTGGAAAATCTTTCTCATATATGTTTGGGACCTTTTGGGATCTATATATAGGGGTTGTAGTTGGGGATTCTATAGATTGTATTGTGCTTTTCTTCTCATTCATAGTGGAAAACTCTCTCTTCTTTTGCCCCGAGGATTAGGCTTAGCCGAACCTCGTTAAATCCTTGTGTTGATTTTTCTTCTCTATTTGCTTTGTGTGTGATTGTGTGCTAGTTAACCCACAATATTCCTCAACAATTGGTATCAGAGCAAGGTTTGGGTTTCTCCATATAATCTAGGGTTAAGATGTCTTCATCATCTTCAACAAAGTACGAAGTAGAGGGCTTTGAGTGCGATCTTCATGAGCGTTACAGATAGCGTTCTTCGGGAAATTGCTGAAGAAACTTCTGCAGCTACGGCATGGAAGAAGCTGGAAGATATGTATTCTAAGAAATTGAGGGCGATGTTAGTAATGCACTAAAATCTAAAGAGTTGAAAAAGAGCTTTCCAGACAGCAGAATTGAGGGCGAGTGTGATTAGAGGAAGAACACAACAAAAGGACTTTAACAGGAAAAAGTCAACCGCAAGATCAAAGTCTAGAGCAAGGAAGCAACACTGTTATGAGTGCGGGGAGCAAGGTCACTACAAGAGAGATTGTCCTAAGCTGAAGGAGAAAAGAGGGAAGCAGAAATTAGATAATTCGGCAAATATTATTGACACTGCAATAATTCTGATGATAGCGACTATGTAGGGGAAGTTTGTGCTGTGAGTTCTAGTCATGGGCAAAATTCTTGGGTTCTTGATTCTGGTGCTACTTTCCACATGTGTCCACACAAGAATTGGTTTGCAACTTACAAACAAATGAGTGGGACTGTCTATATGGGAGATGATAATCCATTATCAGTAGAGGGGGTTGGTAACATCAAATTGAGAATGTTCGACGGAATTATCAGAAACATTGAGTGTTGGCATGTTCCTCGGATAAAGAGAAATTTGATTTCTCTTTCGACTTTGGATGATCAAGGGTATAAATTTCACTCCGAGAATGGAATACTTAAAGTGTGTAAAGGCTCCATGGTACTCATGAAAGGTAAACTACATTCTAAATTGTATCATCTTCAGGCCAGTGTAGTTGAAGGGGAAGATGCTGTAGCTTCTGGGAAAAGTGATCTGAATCAGTCTCAGTTGTGGCACTTGCGACTTGGCCATATGAGTGATAATGGATTGTCTTTGTTGAGTAAGCAGAATTTGCTGAATGGGAACAAAAATCAAGTTTTAAATTTTTGTGAGCATTGTGTGTTTGGTAGACAGACAAGGGTAAAGTTCATCAAGAAGGCCGAGCACAAGACCAGAGACAAGTTAGATTATATACACTCTGACTTGTGGGGTCCAAACAGAGTTCCCTCCAAGAGTGGTGCCAGGTATTTTATGACTTTGATTGATGATTACTCAAGGATAGTGTGGGTGTATTTTCTAAAAACAAAAGATGAGGCATTTTCGACTTTTGTTAAATGGAAGACGAGGGTTGAGAGGCAGACGGAAAGAAAAGTTAAGCGTCTTCGAACTGACAATGGGTTGGAATTTTGCAATTCTGAGTTCGATAATTTCTGCAGCAGGGAGGGCATAGTGAGACACCGCATTTGTTTCGGAACACCACAACAAAGTGTTGTAGAACGTATGAATAGAACGCTTTGTGATAGGGCATGAAGCATGCTTTCACACTCATGTGTTAGCAAAGATTTTTGGGCCGAAGCAATCAATACAGCTTGTTATTTGGTCAATAGATCTTCATCCACAGCTATTGAGTTCAAAACTCCTTTTGAGGTATGGTCTGGTTCGCCTGTTGATTATTCAAATTTAAGGATATTTGGTTGTCCTGCTTATGCTCATGTGAGGGATGGAAAACTTGAGTCGAGGGCAAAGAAGTGCATATTTCTAGGGTATGCAACTGGAGTGAAAGGTTATAAGTTGTGGTACACATATCAAAAGACTCCAGGGCTAATTATCAGTAGGGATGTAACATTCAATGAACCTGCCTCACTGGACAGTTAGAGGGAGACGGCAATAGCAGAAACAGATCGTGGTGTCAGTGACCGCGTAGCGCTTGAAATTGAATCTCCACTAGCTCAGCCCAGTAGTTCTAAAGTAGAGGAAGTGGAGGAGGTACAAAATATTGATCAAGATGATAATGTTGATGCATATGCGCAACAACAACCATATAACATTGCAATAGGCAGAGAGAAGAGATTGATCAACCGACCGCAAAGGTTTGCAAACGTAGTTAATGAGAATCTTCTTGGATATACAAATCCAGTAGGATTTGCTTTGGCAGTTGCAGAGACTGTTGATGCATTTGAGTGTTATAGCTACTTAGAAGTTATTCAGAGTACAGAACCAAATCGACGGATTAGTGCTATGGCTAAAGAGATTGAGTCTCTTAACAAGTTTAGGCGTTGCCTAGACTTGGTTGATGTGTGCGGCAATGGATAGAGCCCTTGCGAGGGCTGAGGGCAAGGTAGAGAGACGTTGTTCCTGTTGATGAAGAGAATTCATGCCAAGGGGAAGATTTGTTATTTGTGGCTTGAATTATTTCCTTGTTTTTTTAGGAAACTCATAATCCCTATAGGTTTAGGAAAACCCATTGTCCTAATAGATTTGGGAAAGGAAAACCTATAGTCCTTGTCAAATTGGAAAATCTTTCTCATATATGTTTGGGACCTTTTGGGATCTATATATAGGGGTTGTAGTTGGGATTCTACAGATTGTATTGTGCTTTTCTTCTCATTCATAGTGGAAAACTCTCTCTTCTTTTGCCCCGAGGATTAGGCTTAGCCGAACCTCGTTAAATCCTTGTGTTGATTTTTCTTCTCTATTTGCTTTGTATGTGATTGTGTGCTAGTTAACCCACGATATTCCGCAACAGTGTTGCAAAGAAAATCTACAGCATAAAAATTCAGGTAAAGGATTTATGATCTAAGATTTAACGTTCATAAAATAAGTAAATGTTTTTTTTATAGATTTTATAAATAAGAGGAATTTTATTGTAGTAAAGCTTTTTTCTTCCTGATTTTTGTGGGGGCAAAAGAAAAGATATATTGGTAGTGGGGAGGAGAAGAAAAGTATGAATGCTGATTGTTAATCTTTTTCGTCTTGTTTCTTTATTTAAAACTTTTTTATTTGTTTTAAGGGAGACAAAAGGACTGGAAAAAGGATGTGTTCTCTTGTGTGGAGGTGTAGGTCATATGTGTGTGCGTATATATAAGCACGTAGATATACTTAGTGCTAATTTAATTAAAAAAATAAAATTAACAGAATTTGATATTCGAAAGTTAAGAAAAAGACAAAAATAATCCCTTATTTATTGGGGTTGGTTCAAAATGACCCATTAAATATAATTTCGAATACCGTCAAATATTTAACAAACTCTTACTGTTAAATTTTATAGGAACCGTGAGAAAGATGATTTAACTAGAGGAAAATTCTGCAATATTACTTACAATAACTACTGCCATTTAGCCGTTTCTATTGGCTAGCTACTGATACAGTAATTATATACATTACCATGGTGTTGTACTAAAATTTTGCACTATCCGTACTTTAACATTTCATGGGTGTGTTTGGTACGACAGAAAACATTTTCAGGAAAATATTTTTTCATTTTCTATTGTTTGGTTGCACAAAATAGTTTGAAAAATATTTTTTTAAATATCACATTTTTCTGAAATTAAATTCCCTAGAAAAAGTTAGGAAAATATTTTCTAAAAACTCCACCTACCCTCACATTTAACCTCAATCCCCTCCCCCTTCTCTTCCCTACCCCACCTCTCCCGCCCCCACTCTCAGTCACCACCCACCTTGCTAACCCCCTCCCCCTCCCCCTCCCACGTAATTTTTTAAATTTTTTTTTTATATTTTCTATTTTTTGTAATTTTACGTCTACGGCAACCCCCCCCCCCCCGCGCTAAAAAATTATTTTTTGTTTACTTTTTTTTGTATTTTCAATTTCCTGTTTTCTGTTTTCTGTTTTCTGTTTACTGTTCTGGATTTTTCATTTTTCAGTTTACAGGTTCGAAATTTTTCGAGTTCCTAAGTTATGAGTTTGGAGGTTTATGTGTTTGGAAGTTTTGCAGGTTTAGAAATTATAGAGTTTACAGGTTCGAAAGTTTGCGGGTTCAAAAGTTTAGCGGCTCAGAAGTTTATGAAATTTGGTGAAAAAAAAATATTATTAATCATCCCAACAAGAACTGTATGAGGTATACATTTTAAAACTGTACAAACTATAGAAGCTAGGTATTTCTACCTATAAATTTTCCGTAGTCGCAAAAGTGTCTATAGTTCTTTTGAGCTATAGCTTTTTCCTATACAGATCCTCTATCCACTCCCTATCCCTTCTACTTCCTTTCTTACTTCCTATTCTATCATTTCTTACTTTGCAGTCCTGCTGAATTTGAGTACAAATTGTGCTAGGATTAGGGACTCTTTGGTACCATAGTGCTTCGTTACGTGCCTTCCATGTAGCATTGACCAGTGCTGCTAGTACTGATTTTACCAGTGTTCTGCAATTTTCACCTTTGACCCCTCTTGTTAGCCTTCTCCATATACCTTGTAATGTGGTATTCTGCACTCCAATATTTAATCATTTTGTCATTGCATGCATGCAAGCTCTTGAGAGTTGGCATTCAAAAAACAGATGTTCTATCGTCTCAGGTGCACTGCATATATTGTACACATTGTATCTTGTGTAACCCCCATTTTCTGCAATGTCACTCTTGTTAACAATCTTCCATGTCCAGCCAGCCAGCATATGAAGTTGTGTTTGGGGACACTTCCCTTGTTCCATACCCACCTACTCCAAGGCCAATTTTTCATACTTCCTAGTCACCATAAGTAGCCACTTTTGATATTATATTTGTCATTTCTTGTTAACCACCCTTGTTCTACATACCCTGTGCAAATCTGTTCCTCACCGAGCATATTTTCCTCCAATACCAGCAGCAATCCTTAGGAGGCTTATATTGCCATCAAGAGCTACCCTTTAAGTATATGTGATCTATCCATTTCACCCATAAGTCATCTGCCTTTCTATCAGTATTCCATGCATATTTGCCTATTGCAGCCTCATTCCATAACACCCCATTTGTGATTCCCAATCCTCCCACTTCCTTTGGTCTACATACCAAGTCCCATGCTATTAAAGGTGCTTTATTGCTCACCTCCTTTCCATCCCATCCCATAGGAAATGTTCTACACACTATTGTAATCTGTTTCATCATTGCCTTTAGTAGTAGGAAAATGGATGCCCAACATGTGTGAACATACATTAGCACTGAGTTGATAAGTTGTACTCTACCTGCGTATAATAGGTGCTTTGATCCCCATGTTTTAATTCTTGTTGTCATCCTATCTACTAGCATTTTACAGTCTATACCATTCAGCTTTTTAGTTGAAATTGGAACACCCAAATATTTAAATGGTAAAGTCCCCTTCTGGTAGCCTGTTAACTCACATAAATCCAGCAGACTTTGTTGTTCCATATTGGCACTGAAGATATTTGATTTACCTGCATTTGTGCATAGTCCTGATGCCCTTGAGAATGTCTGGAGTCCTCTAAGCATTAGCAGTACTGACTGATATGTTCCTTTACAAAATAATAGAAGAACATCAGCAGCAAAACATAAATGATTCAGTTTCAGCCTTTTACATTTAATGTGGTTTTCAAATCCTGGCATACTTGCTACCCTCCTCATTAATCTCACTACTGGAAAAAGAGCCTATGGCAACGGATTTGTTGCAACAGTTACAAAACCGTTGCTACAGATAACTTATTGCAACGGTTTTAACCGTTACCTAAGGTTTTGGATGTTATTAGTACACTTTTGCAACCAAACCGTTGCCATTGTACAATAACCGTTGCCGTAATATTTTCTATAGCCACGGTTTACTTAATCGTTACATTTTATTTATCTGTTGCAACGGTTGAATGTTATTGGAATGGTTAATGTTCCCCCAAAATTTTCCGCTCTTTTTCGCTAAACCCGCCAAAATTCTTTTTCTTTAATAACTTTTTTTTACTTTTGTTTTCTAATTTTAATATGTAATACTTTTAAATTTACTTAAACCCACAACTTTTATTTCTATTCTTAAACACTAAAATTAGAAGAGCCTTTCACTTCAGACCCCTCTGTTTCTAAATACCTCATACCCCTCTCTTTCTAATCCCATAGACTCCGCTCTTTCTAATCTCTTTCACTAACCCATTAACTCTAATCTTTTAGATCCGGCCATTTTTCCCTTGATTTTTCAGAGAAATCTTTTAAATCCAAACAGACACAGTTAAAACAGTTAGATTTATCCCCATATCCGAATAGATCTGTGTCCGTTTTGCAAACCTTCAGTCTATCTGCTCAACGTCGTCTTATTCGACCAATATCGGTGGCCTGTGACTTCAATAGCGAAAATCTTCAACGTAAAAGGCAGTCTCTGAGAAATTGACTTTAGCTGTAAGTTTTTCTTTTTTCAATTTGGGTATTTTTCTTCTTTAATCGTTCTTTTTTCTCTAATATGGAAATCAAAGTTAAGGACCAAGTGTCCTTAACTTTTGAACTTGGAACTCAAACTTCAGGACCAAGTGTCCTTAACTTTTGAGCTTGGAACTCAAACGTCAGGACCAAGTGTCCTTAACTTTTGAACTTGGAAATCAAAGTTAAGGACCAAGTGTCCTTAACTTTTTCAAAACAATTTAGCAAAACGAGGACATTATGTCCTTAATATTTAGGACACCAAATCCTTAACATTATGTCCTCAACATTTATAGAATAATCACAAGGCGCGATGTCCTTAACGTTATCAATCCAGAAAACGCA